>NC_056741.1:694129885-694167385 GCF_019279795.1 Protopterus annectens
GCTGCCATAAAGCCTTGGACTTGATTTTTACCAGGTTTTACCTATACAGTAAAACCCTGTCGGAAAACTTCTGTTCTCTCATCAGGGAAAAGATGTACAATTTTCCCATTGTCTAAAGGAGAATTAAGACTTCTTTGGATCTAGATGGGATGCTTTGGGGAATGAGGTGACCCAGACAAAACTCTTTCTGAACTACTGCAGAGACATGATGGTCAAAAGATAAAGAATTATCAACAAGAATGCCTAGATCCTTTATGGAAGTGTTTAATTGGATGGGTGTGTCAGCTATATGGTATGGGAAAATCTTTTACCAAAACTGACTATATTACACTTTTCATTTTTTTCTTTTGTTTGTTTACCAAAATTGACTATACTATACTTTTTCATATTTAAATTAAGACCATTGACATTGCATTAATTGTTAACATGGTCAAACCAATGTTGGAACAATTGTGTGTCAGCAAGGTCTGAGAAATAGATGCCAAATAGGAAAGGATGTAAAACTGAGCCCAGTGGTATACCACCAGTAACTTTTTTTGCTTTCCATAGTGGCATTTAGGATTCAAACCACAGGGGTTCTGTCAGATAACCAGTTGGATTTATATTCAAATTTGCAAGTCTGTCAGTAATGACTGTATGGGAAATAGTGTTAAAGGCTTTAGACAGGTCCAGATCTACTATATGTACCGCAAAAATCACTATCTACCTTTGGTGGCCTTTCCAAAGAAGTTAATGAGGTTAAAGAAGCAGGACATTTCTGTGAGAAAGTCAAATTGATAAGCATCCAGACTAACAGATTTTCAATGGCCAGATTAACGAGGTCCGAGATAATATATTCCATAGCTTTATATAAGAGACTGGTGACAGTAATGAGTCAGTGGTTACCAGAGTCTCTGCCTGGGCCACCCATATATAACAGCATTAGACTGGCTGTTTTCCAGGCTTCATAAATGCATCCAGTGGAGAGGGTTTCATTAAATAGGCAAAGCAGAGGTTCAGATTGGCCATATCTGGTACTGATAAACAGGTAATCCGGTATGTTATATGGGCCTATGAAGAGGAGTTCTTAGATTTTAAGAGGGCTGAGAGAACTTGTTCCACAATAATTAAAGGGAGTTGATGGCTGTGACTGTTGAATTCGAGGAATACCTACAACTGTAGGTGAAGTAATATTTACACTGAATTTGTCAGCTAGGATATTAGCTATTTCCTTTGGGTTATAATGGGCAGTTTTACCATGGGATAGGAATTTATCACGGCTCTGAACATTCTGGGGTATTAGTCTTTAACGTCCTGACACAGTTAAAGAAATATCTGTCAATATTTTTAGTCAGGCTGGCTATTTTAAGTTCATATTCAGGTTTCAATGGTTACCTTAAGCTCTTCACTACCTTGCTTAAGACAAGTAGAATGAGATTTCTTGTAAGCATTAAGCAATTTATTCCTCTGATTGTAGAATTTGTTTACATGGTTATTTCACCATAGCAGTTTGTTTTATATTTCCCATTATATTTGATGAAGATAGGAACTGCCTTACCAATGCAAATATTTAAGTGTGAGTAGCAGTCAGAGACACAGGCTGAGGCTTTAACAATGGGATCCTTCAGAGGAGGATCCCAGAGGAATGTATTTAGGTCATCAAGTAATTGAGGAATAGCTGCTTTTAGGAAGTATCTGAACACAGAAGTATTTGTAGGTGAAGAACCATCAGTTTTAAAGGAAAAGGTCACTAATTTATGGTGTGATTTAATAAGGTAATACACTTGAAAGCATGCAAGAAGCAGACATATTTGTGGTAATAGCATCAAGATCACTGGGGCATACAGTAAGATAGTTTATTATTTGTACAATCCACTTAGCACTTATAATATCAAAGAAGCGCTGGCATACCGACCACTGACAGTGTAAGTTAGCCACTTTATTGATGGGAAGTTGAGGTCCCCCAATAGAAAGGTGTTAGGTTTAATGAGGGTTTTTGCTCAGGTGTTAAGACAGCTATCATGTTCATAATGGGACATGAACTGTGTTCTTTAGCAAGCTATGAAGCAGTAATTTATCTTTTTTGGATTATTTGGACATCTAGGAGTTCAAATTCAGTGTCTCAGGAATCTGCAATGAGTTAACAATATCCTTGACAAATACTGATATTCCCACACAAATGTCTGTAGGTACAAAGTCATGATAGGCACTAAGCCCAGGAAAAGAGGAAGCACTTTCATTGCTTTAAAACCATGTCTCTTTAACAACACATATACAAATATTCCTGAAATCAGGAGTGAAATTTCGTTATAGTCTCTTTATAGATTTTCTTTATTGATTCATCCTTTGTGTATGTATTATGGCATGGGCAAGCAGCCATAATACGTACATAAGGAACTATCTTAATTTGAATAGCCAAATGACCTGAATTACTGTGAGATAGAATAACTGACTAGTTTGATACACATATGTCTGTATGAGGAAAAACAACATCCAGAATACTGAAACCATGGGTAGGAAAGGTAATATTGTGATTATAACCCAAGTTAATGATATATCCACATGCAAACATAAACTATATATCTTGGTCCATAAGGGAACTAAAGTAGAACATAGCTAGGCTTGTAGAGGCCTTAGGGCCAATAACCTAGTGACTTTCTATGATCCTATGATCCCAGAAACTGTTCTTCACCTGGCGTAGCGGAGCATGTCAGGGTCCAGGTGATCTGGGGAGCATTAAAATTATCTGTCAAATTTGAAAGTTACTCATAAAGTCACAAAACCTGCTGGGTAAGATTTGCATTACCTCACTAGTGGACAATGATTGATTTTTCAAGCATCATTTTGCCCAACATTCAAGATGCTGAGAATCAGAGCTCCACCATAGAAAATCACTGTTGGCTAGTTGTGTCAGCAGTGACACTCTTTTGGGGGTCTACATTCTCCCTTCTTTGAGTTGGTGTGACTGTGGAGTTGGTATATATAACTTTAGTGGATGTTGGGGTTGCCCCGACATTGGGACTACAAAGGTGCTCGTTTATAAAAATGTGTGCTTTCAGAAATTTTTTTTTCAGGGATTGGAATTTGGTTATTTCAATCTTTGGCAATTTGCACTTCAATCACTCACAGTGGAAACTTACTTGGACTCTTAAATAAAAACAATATTTTCAAGTACTCTTGCCACAGAAATGGAAGCAAAAAATAATGTCATTTTTCATAATTGTCCAGAACACTGGACTGAATATTTTTCATTTACATGAGTGTCATGTTTAATCATAGACTCACCTCAGGTTTCGTGCCCACTGAGTGGCGCAGAGCTACAGTTATCCCAATCCACAAGGGGGGATCCACCTTGGATCCCGGAAACTACCGTCCCATCAGTCTGACAACCTTATCTGCAAGGACATGGAGCGTACTATCATGGAACTTATAAACAAAGACATTGGCAACCTTCAAACACTGGACCCCACCCAGTTTGGGTTTGTGAAGGGCCGATCTTGTCTCCTGAACCTGATTGACTTCTTTGAATCAGTCTCCAGAGCCATGGACAAGGGTAAGGTGGACCACACAGCCTATCTAGACCTTGCCAAGGCCTTTGACACCATCCCCCACTCTGGAATCATAGATAAACTTACTAAGTTGGGTATTAATCCCTATGTCACCCAATGGGTTGCTAAATGGCTTACTGATAGAACCCACACTGTAAAAGTAGCCGACACCAAATCCAGCTCCAGACAAGTGACAAGTGGAGTACCTCAGGGTTCAGTCCTGGGGCAGCTCTTGTTTGGCATCTACTTCTCTGAAGTACAGGTCAACACTAAGGGACTCTGGCTAACAAAGTTTGCAGATGACTGCAAACTGGGAGCCATTATTGAATCCCCAAATGATGTGGATACTCTACAAAGGGCCTTACAGAAACAGATGCTTGGTGCCAGAGCCATGGGCTCAAGCTCAATGCCAAGAAATGTATTGTTATCCCCTTTGGGAAAAAACATGTATCCATGAATTACCATATAGGTGGCAGTACACTAAACACAGAAAGTGTGATAAGAGACTTAGGGACACAGGTGGACAGTGGTCTCACCTTCGATAACCACATCACCACAACAGTCAGGAAATCCTTCTATGTGGCACACCTCATCACGAAGGGCTTTTCATCCAGAAAAAAGGAGGTCATTGTCCCACTGTACTCATCCCTCATTAGACCCATTATAGAATACAACGCCCCATTTGGTATGTACCTCTCAAGACATCTGCAACAACTGGAAAGGCCTCAGAAATACCTCACTAAAAGAATCACCGGCCTAAAGCAGATGCCCTACTCTGACCGCCTTAAAAAACTCCAGCTATACTCTGTCGCATATCGTCTACTCAGAGGCGATCTCTGCTTAACATACAAGGCCATGTCAAACCCAGAGCTGTTGGACATGCTACATTAAAGAAAAATCCCAATCCCTCAGAGCTACACGCTCCAGGGATCTAAACCTTGTCATCACAATAAACAAAACATGCTGGAGGGATAGGTTCCTGACCCAGAGACTCCCCAGACTCTGGAATAGATTGCCCATACATGTCAAGCAGAGTGCCTCTTTGGACCTCTTCAAGAGGAACCTTGACATTTGGATGGGAGAAAGGAAATTCACCCCAGGGATCACGTCAGTCGCCCTGCTAGACAGGGGTCCAGGAAAGTAAATAATGTGGGAAGAAATAGCCAGGGAATTGTTATGGCTAGGCTTGTATAGGCCCTAGGGCTGATAGCCTAGTACCAACCTATGAACCTATGAACCTATGGACATAAAAATAAACTCTTCCACCAGAATGGATCTTCCTAAAATTATTTTAACTCCAACAACCTGATAATTTCAGATGTGGATGTTCTAGAATCTAGATCAAGCCAAGTTTCTGTAATGACTATTATACAATGACAGCTCATTAGTATTCAAAAATGTGCATGTCGATTGGTCAATCCAATCAGCGTGCTCATTGTAGATTAGTATTCAAAAACCTGCATGCTGATTGGTCAGCCCAATCAGGGTGTTCATTGTAAATCGAACATATACTTTCTTCTGTTAATATGCTCGTCACCCTTGTGATCAAACCACACCAACCGTGGGTAAATCTTCAATATAGCCACACCCACTCATCGGTTATTGCTTAAATATGTCAGCCTACTCGCTTTTTGCCACACTTATCAATTTGGTAGACCATGGAGTTATGAGGAAGAAGTCTTAACACTCAGCCACCATTCTGCAAATCATATGCAGATTTATGCAGAATTATACAATTGGCACTATAAGCATTTTTTCAATCTTTTCCTCCACTGCTTGTCAATCATCAGCCCCCTTCTCAGCCAATCAGCCCATTTGTTCTCAGTCACTGGGGACAAGGGTCCACCAGGAGGGACATTTAAACAGTCACTGGGGTGGTTTGATGTTTTTTTACTCTGGCCTTTTGTTTTCTCACTGGAAACCAGGCTTGAAAAGCTGATGGTATATATGCAATGGGCTGTCTGTGTTGGTTGTCCCACATTTCCACAAAGGAATTTACCAGCAAGCAATTCCACCCCCAAGGAATGGTTTCTCTGGTCTCCAACAGAGAAACTGCACTTCCCCATGAGCTTGCAGTGGGTCTGCTGCCTGCTGTCTTTCCCACTCTCTCAGGAGAGGGGAATGGACCACGCCCCTTCACACCTGTCCTCCAGTACCAGGTCTGCTAACGCAACTCCAGTAACCTGTGTCGCAATAACGGCTCCATCCTTCTGCACACAGTAAATCAGCATCAGACCTCTTTCTCCCATTCCATATGTGAGAGTATAGTTGTCACATTAACAGTGACTGTTACCTAGAGAAATGTTCAGTTTATATCTCAATTTATAAGCAGCTGTCAGAATGATGTGTCTCTGGCCCTACTAACTGGTAGGTCCAGTAGCTCTAGATGCCCTGAACATATGGCAGAATCAGATAAGAAATGAAGGAAATAAGAATGTACTATTTTTTTTTTTTGCTATGTGTGGAAACTTGATAAAATTTGCTTTTATCATAAGTACCTGCCTTAAAGATTGGCTACTCACCACTTTCACTAGGGATGCTACTGACCAAGATGGATTTACCTTTAATGCTACGTTGTTAAGGAGACTGGAAGAATGAATACATGAAGGGATGGATGGAAAGATTTTTACTGTAGAGTATGACAACAGTTTTCAAATTCTTCAGCATCACTTTTAAAAAAAATTCTGATCTTGTGATAGAGCAGTGATGGTTACAGAAAACAAATATTGTACACATTTTAGTTAGAGACTTTTATTCTTCAAAAAATGCATGTTAATGCAGTTCATATTAATCTGACTGTGTCCTTCTCAGTACTACCAATACTAAAAAATGTCTGTGATTTATACCTTTGCCTCTGATTATTTTAAGTTTTGTCTTTGGTTTGTGAAGCAACAGTTTGAAAGATACATTGCTGACATGCAGTGACTAGGCAGTTAACCAGTATCATTGCAAGTGGTTGGAACCTTGGCATGGGATAGCTTCAGTAGGGAAAAAGACAGTTTTTTTTAATTAGAAAAACATAATTTAAGAAACTATTAGTATAGAGATATGCATAACAACACATACAAAAGGCATGGTAAAATAATTGCCCTTTTTCTCCTACTAAATCACACCATAAACACAAAGCAGTGAAACTAATAAAACGTTTTCGTGAAATCTAATAGAAAAAATCTTGACCTACTGCAAATCTTAAAAAAAGAACAATACAGAAGGGTTAAGTACAAAGAATAGCAAAACAATTAACTTACTAACTAAATGACTTAACCGAATAAATCCAAAGCAAAGAATCAAACATCTGTGTCATAGGCTTGCAAGGTCATTATCTAAGACATACTCCAAAACACTCACTTCAAACTATCAGTCCTGCATAATCCTACTTTATACAGTGCTAATAATATATCATACCCCTCACTTCTGATATTACAAAGCAAACATAGTATGATGCAGGATGTATGGTACAGGTATTATATTCAGTATTACAAACAGAACCTCTGTTGCAGCAGGTTGTATGTTAAACAGATCACATTCAGTGTTACAAAAGCAATCCAAACCTCAGATGTGTTAGACATTTTATGTACATCATATTCAACAATGCCAAAAAGTCTGATGCAATAAGCCATGTGTGCCATGCATTACATTTAATATCGCAAAAAAAAAAACTTAATGTGGCAGGACTTGTATTGCAGACGTCCCATTCAATACTGCTGTCATATTCAATGAAAAACATGATGCTGTAGCCACAGCATTTTTGTTTGTGTGTTTCTTCACCAGCATGAAAGAACTTGGCTTGTGAAGAGCAGCTGTGTGCATTCAGTCTTAGCAAAGCATTTTATCTGAATACTGCATCTGCACGCTAGCTCATTCCTTAGTTGTTTGGTCCAAGCAGCTACAATATCACATGAAGCACACCTAAAGAGGAAAGAAACCCAGTGACTTCCCTAATAAGATAGCTGACCAGCTGCAGTAACATATTCACCCTTGGTAATAGAAGTTGCTGTCGTAAAGTACAGTATAAACAGATATCTTCAGTAGTTTAGTAATAACATCACTTCCTGTTCTCACTAAAATACTTTGAGTCAAGGGTGTAACTAGGCATACCTGGTATGCTCAAATGAGTACATTTTTTCTGAGCATCTCTTGGAAACTTCAGCAATCAAAAATCACAAAATGTTTAAAACTGTCTAGTCAAATATTTACAGTATAGAGCTATATATAATATGATCCCATTGGAATAATGGGTAAAAGATGTGTATGTAGAAAATAAATGGAAAAAGACATAGCTCAAAGGTAAAAAGTCTGCTGTAAACAATAGCAGCTGGGAGAAGTAAGGGACTGAGCACATAGGGTGAAAATGTTGTTAGAGATTCAAATAGATTACCATAAGCAAAAGTATCTGTGAGAGGAAGGAGACTGAATGGATATAGTTAAGATTAGGTCAGGGATTTGTAAGGAAGGGTAAGAGTCAGGAGGCAAGAGCCATATACAGGAAATAAAGTTTGATCCATGACATATTTACATTAATAAGCTTGATGAGATAGTTGAATAAAGGTTTCCTGAAGGATGGATGCACAGACTGAGAGAGATCTTATCAGTGAGGATATGGCATTACAAACAGTGAATGCAAGTTTATTGAATGCTGTTATTACAGTAAAGAAGGCAACATGGGACCCTTGTTAAGTGGCAGAGCCAGAAGAGAGAGCTCAGAGTGGGCTGTGATGGGAGAGTAGGAGAGTTTGTAAGCAGGAAAAGGGAAGCTGTTGAGAAAGGGAAGTTTATAAATTAAAGTGGCAAATAGATCTTACAGTGGCCGGCAATATATTGGCTGAAAACAGTAGAGTACAGTGATGAACATATACGTCTGAAGGTTTATGAAACAGCAAGTCCTGTCAATGGATGTCTAAAACAGGATAGGCTTATGACAGTTACAAGCAGAACAGCAGAATGGCATATCAAGTATATAGCCAGGAAGTTTGTGACAACTGATTTACAGATACCTGCCAAGAGTTGGGATGTATTTCTTCAAGAGGTTTAGTTTCCTTAATACAATGGGGAGAATTCAGTTAGCCATACATGATCTTTTTTCATGTATGCATTGTGGCATGATGAGTACATGAGCATGAAAGATTTTTGATTCAGTAAGAGCCGCTTAGTGGCGCACAAGCACACGCAAACAAAGAAAGTTCAGTGTAATGCAAATCACCTCGTAAGCAGGTGAATTTTATGCAAATGACCCAGGTGTAGGGATCCAACAAGCAAAAAGGTATCTGTGTAGAGCTTGTGTCTGTGTCCATAGTGTACTCTTTAATTTTCCGTGTACATGAGTGTCCACGGAAAGAAGGGGATATAAAAGTCCACAAATATGGAGATAACTCCCCTGAAATGGTTAGAACACATACAGTGATGTCTGAAAATGCATTGTTGATGTCTGAAAATGCAAGGGAATATGTAAAAATAAATTATTTTTTTAATGATTTCAGCATGTTTGCTCTGTATGCTACAGTGCACAAACATGCCTAATTGAAAAATGAAAAAAATAGATGGAAAAAAAAAGTATGTTATAATACTTGCCAGAAATGTATTATAGGACATTGCATTGGGTCCATACAATGGTGCATTGGTGCCGTTGCCTAGGTCATACGGCTATGAACTGTGCAGTTACTAGGCTGTCAGCATGGATATGCATGAAAATGAGGTGAATTTGTTGAATCGGTAAAAGGAGCAACCATGTCTGCAGATCCCTTCCATGTAGGCTCCTATACCATGTTGATATTACCACTGGATGTGGATGCCAGCAGGGGCCATGTGTCACGTTACTGTTGGGAATTTTTTAATATCCAGTGTGCTTGTTTGCATAGCGCACCAAAAGCTGAGCATGTTCATGTGAAGCTTATCATGTACATGCGGTAGACTAGTCACATGACAGTGATGATTAGTTAGGAGTGAATAAGCTATGTTGAACAATGCACACCAAAGTAGGGCCATTGAATGATGTTAATTACAATTTAGGCAGGTGAAATGCATAATAAGTAGCCAATCACACATGGTGGAGCTACAGCAGACCTGTATAAAGTATGCATACACCTTACAATCTGTTTTTCCCCTCAGTACTCTGAACCATTGAAGTACTGACTTGGAAATTTTAACTGATGAGATAATGCTAAGGACTACTGCAGCTATTCTACATCTGGATGTACTAGAGGCTGAAGTCAGTGTTGCTGGTGCTGCTGACAATAGGCCAAGGCTGAGAAGGAGAAGAGTGTTCAGGCCTAAGGTAACCTTCCAGGAGCTAAATGAGCTGAAGATTGTAGAGTACTACAGGGTGGACAGGGACATATTACAAGAGCTCACTGAGCTCTGCTGCCCTCAACTCAGAGCCAGAACCAAAAGAGGAGAATCCATCCCAGTGGAAACAAAGGTATATGTAGCCTTTAGGATACTAGCTATAGGTATATTTCAAAGACCAACTGGGGACATGATGGAAGTCTCACAAGCATCTGCATCCAGGATACTCCACCAGTTCCTGGATGCTATGCTACCACATGCCAGTGAACACATATATTTTTTCCTCTCCCCTGAGATGCAGGCTAACAATATGCAAGAGTTCTACCATGTAGCACACTAACCTGAGGTACTGGGTGCCATAGATTGCACCCATGTACACAGCATGGCTCCACCTGGTAAGCAGGGTAGACTCTACTTTAACCGCAAGGGGTACCACTCCATCAACTGCCAGATCTTGTGCAATGCCCAGGGGATTATACTGAATGTTTGTGCTGGCAGTCCTGGCAGTTATCCTGACTCCCATATCTGGCAAACATCACAGATGTACCACATGTTTGCTAGGGGGGACATCCCACACAGCCATTTACTGGGGAATGATGGCTACACCCTGGAACCATGGATGATGACACCCATCAAAAGTGCACATACTCCCACAGAAGAATACCACATTGAGGCACACGTACAAACTAGGAACATCACAGAGCATGTGTTTGGGCTGCAGATGTCATGGTTCCAGTGCCTAGATATATCTGGTGGAGCTCTGCAGTATTCTCCAGCCACATGTGTACATATATTCACATTATGTGCTATGCTACACAATATGATACTTCAGAAATAGCTGCAGCAGACGCAGCAAAGGGAAGGGATACACAGCCCCCCCACCCCCCCCACCCAGTGCCTAGGTCACCACAGCCACAGTCACAGGAGGACTCAGAAGAGGAACCACCTGCTGATGTCCCTGTAGGCAGACATAGGCATGCTCAGTGTACCCTGGCATTGGCTAAGAGGCAATGAATAGCACATTCACTGACAATCTAAGGCACTAGGGACTGACACCTTACTCATACTCACATACAGAAATTAAAAATGATGGCAGGCAACTCACACATCCTGTACCTACTCATGTATTGGCTGTGTACTGCTTGCATCAGACAGAGTCAGCCATGATCTACGGTTGTGCCAGCTGCTGCCTTTGCAAGGTAAGTCCATATCCTTTACAGTACTCATAAGGATTATTATGATATGGCATTGATTGCATGGACCTGGTACATTATGCAAGTAAATAAAGTGGGCTACTTGCACAGAAATTCCATCCACATGGGGCTACAGATGCTCATTCCACTACCTTGTTTTCAGGAGTATTCACTATGCCCCATGCATGGAATACTCATGCAGACCTTCTGCAACACAGTACTTGTACATCTGTCAAGGGAGATGTTAGTCAGTGGGGTGACATGACAGTCAGACTACTGTGTATCCCAGCAGAACAAGTCCTGGTGTTCCACCACCCCCTACACAGCGGTGTTCCCTTAAAACTGTTGTAACACAAACTCAGCAATAGTATAGCAGCATGCCAAGCAGTCTCAGGACAGTAACAAAGAAATTGATATTCTCTGGTTCTTGAACAAGTGGAACTTTTTGTAGGTGATCACTGCTGGAACTACTAAAAGAACTAAGATGGCAGTTATTATTCAGTGCCAAGATTAGCCCTGGTCTGAACAAAAATATTAATATTAAATGTGCTTTGTGATGGTTCAAGTGAGCCATTGCATTTCCCACTTGCTTGTCATGGTTTTTGCTTATTGGTTACTGTATCTTCAGCTCTAGTGGGCATGTATTTTGATTGGGTATGGTTTGGGAAGCTTGTTTTCTTATTGGCTTTTCACTGAAATCCATGTGTCTTACTTTTTGTATGATTTATTACTTTATGCATGGTACTTAAGTCTTTATCCTGTTTGCAGACTTTAGTTCTGAAGAAGATCTAATAATCATTAAAGAACAAAAGTACTAAATTGTCTGTTTCACCCCAGTGTGCCTTCATTTTATTTATTTATTTTTTTTACTAGTGTTTAGTAGTTTTGTGCTTATATTCTCTATATCTTACTTAGCACAGGAATAACTATATACATATCTCGGAAGTTGAATATGTGATGAATACTTACTGTTAGTCAAGCAGCCTGTGTGGCTCAAGGGACTAGGGCAATTAGCTTGTGTAGTGGTGTTCAAGGTTCTAGTCCAGACACAACCACTTATTTTCGATCTCAGGTAGTATTACTTTTTGTTTTACAGACCGTTAGTCTTGTGTGTGGTTCAATATTATTAACCTTTGTGACATTAATTACATCAAACAACTGAAAAAAGTCGTAGCCAAGTTCAGTGACAATCAGCAGTCCAGAAACAGGGACAGATGTCAAATTTTTATGTGCAACATACAAATACTGGACTGGAGTAGAGGTAGGTGTGGGCTGGAGCTGGAGTCAGGTTATAACTAGCAAAACTCCAATTGGACATGCTCATACAATTAGTTAAGCGGAGCAAAGTCTATTGCTCCCCACTCAAAATGACTTTTTATATATAGATATGTCTACAAATGCAGACATATACATATACATATTTTATCAGTATATCACTCTCCCTTTTTAATTTCTCCAAGTCTTTTGGGTTTCTAATACTATGACGGGAATGGACCCCATTCCTAAGTCAAAGTACGGTTAAAGTTCATGAAATTAGTATTTCCTCTTTCATGTCAGCCAAAAGTGTTCTTTGCAGCATCCGCAATGTGCCCAGTAATGACTTCTTCAGCAATTCGTATGGAGTTACATGTATTGGTAGCATATCTAAATATGATTATAGACTCTTTTTTATAAGACCCATTGCTCCTACTACTGTCGGAACTATCTGGGTATCTATCTTCCACGTTGCTCTCATTTCTGCTTGCAAATCCTGATATTTTATGACTTTGTGTCTGTCTGTATACAGGACACTATAGTCACTGGATGGGGCAATTTCAATAATCACTGCTATGTTTGTCTTCTTTTTTGGATAACTATATCCAGTTTTCTAGCATCTATCTTTTGAACTGTTGGCAATGGATGATCCCATCTGATGTAGACTTCATCATTTTCTGTGATGCTTTGTGGCTCATGCTTCCAGTGTTTTTCAGCCACTTCAGTACCATAATGTTTGCACAATACCCAGTGCAACAGTCTTGCCACATTATTATGCCTTTCAGTATACAGTCCTTCTGCCATTAGTATGTTGCAACCAGCAATGAGGTGTGCAACTGTTTCCAATTCTGTTTTATAAAACCTACATTTGTCTATTTCTCCACATGTTCAATGGACTTTGTAAACCAACACGTCTGTAGCCCACTATCTTGTGCCGCCAGTATTAACCCTTCATCTCTTGGTTTGAATTTGCCTGTCCTTAACCATTCCTGTGTTTGTTCCTGATCAACATGAGGTTCCTCCAGAAGTTTTCTATTCTGGCAACTATATTTATACCATTTTCCACATTTCTTTCCTTTTCATCTGGTCCTTCACCTTATAGTCTTTCTTTTGTTTTTTGGCACATTCAGCTGCTGCCTATTTTTTATCACTTGTGGTTTGATTTCGATTCCTGCTTGACGCCGATATGGTTCTGCTAGCCTAAGCAGGGAAGACATCTTAGATTTATTTTCCTCATGTTTCAAACCTTTCAGTACACTTGGGTCTTATGAGGTCAACAGATATGTGTGGAGTCCCGTGATTGCAGATCTATGCATGTAATCAATTTCAAGGAGGTCCATCCCTCCCTTGGAATGGGGAGTATATAATCTTGGTATGCACTGATTTTTATAAATCATTTGGTGCGCATGAAGCATCCTTCTTGTTTTCCTATACTCTATCCAACACATTTTGGGGCCAGTCAATCACTCCAAAACTGTAAGGTAGGACAAGAAGAACAAATTGGTCTATAGCTTGGATTTTGCTCCTAGATAAAAATGCTGTTTTCAGGATTAATTTAAGTTTTGTTTGCATTTGTTCATGTTTTATTGTTGATCCTTCATAATTTCCCAAATATTTATACACTCCCTCTTGCTCAAGTTCTTTTATATCACATTCTTGTCCCAAACTGATGTTTTCTTGATGCTGCAGTTTTCCTGCTTTAAAGGTTGCTTTTGCACATTTATCAAGACCAAATAACATTCTTATATCATCTGAAAATGTTTTGACAACTTGTAGTTGTACTTTCAGTACCTCATATGATGTGCAATACAGTCTCAAATCATCGACAAAGAGAAGATGAGAAGTCTTTACAGTTTGTTGTTTTCTAGGAGCCAAATTATAGCCATGACCTAAGCTGTTGTGTAGACTGCTTAATGGGTTAAGGGCAAGGCAGAATAGCAGCGGTGACAAAGAATCACCCTGGAATATCACTCTTTGAATTTTTAGCCCTGGAATAATAATTGGTTCTTTATCATGACTTAATTGCAAAGTGGTCTGCCACTGTTTCATGGTCATTGTAATGTAGTTGATCAGTGTAGGGTGTATCTTATACATTTTTAAACACTCTTTTATAAATGAATGTGGGATAATATCAAATGCTTGCTTGCAGTTAATCCATGCCATACTTAAAATGTTTCCCCTTTTTACAGTTCTAAACTATGACTTTATTTAACAACAAATGAACCTTTGCTCCATATGACTTTATTTTATTGCCCTTTTGTTCTATTGCCATAATTGAGTTTTCTTCTAAATGACTATAGACTTTGTCGGCATCAATCCCAGTGTATAGTTTATACGTCGTCAGAAGGCAAGCTATTGGTCTATAATTTTTAGGGTAGCTTGCAGGTTTACTCTTAAGTAGGAGCATTGTTTTCCTGTTATTAGCCAGGTTGGTGTCTGTTTGAGGTGCACATATAAATAGTTCTTACTCATAGCTAAATCTTCATGCAAAGATGTTAATACTTTTAATCAGAAGTTAGGTACTATATCTGGGCCTCGGGTTTTCCAGTTTGAGGCTTTTCTTAACTTTGTTTCAATCTCTCTGGCTGTTACTTCATCCCATTTCATATCCTGCACCTTTAAACTTCTTATTCTTCCTTTTACTTCTATCCATTTAGCATCTTTGTTATGTTCCACAGGATCTTCATAGATACTTCTCCAAAATGTATCTATTTCTTCTTTTTTGTTGGTCTTTCAATTCCTTTTACCTTGTTTCCCAAGTCTCTATAAAACTTTTTTGGGTCATCAGTAAATTGCTTATTTTGCACTTTTTTTGTTTTTCCACCTGTGCTGAGATTTTTAGTTTATTTGCGATACTGCATGACGGATTATGATCTGTTCTAATAGTATGCATTGCTTTTATCATGTCTATCTTTCTAAGTATTTTCATTGATCTCTTCTAACAGTGACACGTCTTGTCTTAGTTGCTTTATAGTTTTCTCTGTTCGATACTTCCATGATGGTATTCGATTTCTCCCCTTTCTCTCCCTCACTACCCTGTGTTTTTGTGGTAGAAATTTATCAGTTATTAATTTAGCTGCAAAGTAATATATCCTGTTTACTTCTGTTATATCACACAGACCACTATGGGCAGTTCTAATTATTGTGTTCATTTGTTTTATTAAACTTCTGACTTTTTGGATTTTATTGACCTTCTGCAGTCTATTTGTTTCATTGATATTAATATGTCTATCTCTATTAAGTCATGCAACTCTTCTCTTAGCTTGTTTTCTTCTAAAATGAGGGCACATTTTTTGTTTTCCATTTCCTGCGTGCATTCTATAGAAAATTCTGTTGCATCTTCCTGTGGTACATTTTCTTCATTTTCATTCTGTGCCATCAGTCGATCTGTCATATGAGAACTCACTGGCCTATCACTCCTCAACATTGACTCTGTCAGAGTTTCCGAGTTTCCTGCTCCTTCTCTTGCTGTCCAGCTTCAAGTGAATGTTTGTACTCGTTTCCTGAGCAAGGCTCAAAAATATCTTCATATGGCACCTAACTAATCACTCTCCCTCTATATATATATATGTGTGTGTGTGTGTGTGTGTGTGTGTGTGTGTGTGTGTGTGTGTGTGTGTGTGTGTGTGTGTGTGTATGTATATGTACGTATGTATATAAAAATGTATACACACAGACAAATGTATATATATATATATATATATATATATATATATATATATATATATATACATATATATATATATATATATATATATATATATATATATATATATATATACATATATAAACACCTATATCTCTGTCTCCACACACACACACACACACACACACACACACACACACACACACAAAACTCCATGTATAGTAACATCCCTGTTATCTACATATATATGTTTATATGTCTGTGTATGTCTGTATTGTCCTACATACCCTGATATTGGTTATTAAACCTGCAGTATGACATATATATAATGTTGCTCAAAGGATCAAATTTAAGAGCTCAGCATTAAATAATGCACTGGTGGTGTTATGTACCATGTTGTGTATGCACACATTGATAGGGCACATTGTTTTTGCCCACATGCTTGCCCATCCAAATGCAAACAGCCACATATGGGCAAAATGACTACCGTAGACACATAGCTAGGATAAACAACAGTTATCTGACGGCAAGGCCACTAGATGCAGAGAACAGTTGAGAAGCAATGTCACTCTGAAGCCCACACACAGTTCAACACAAGCCTAGTTTATATACTCCAGTAGTAATTGCCTGCAGTCATGTGTAAAATAGACTTAAGCTGTGGTGTGTGCTGTAAATAGTGTGATCAGTAGTGTGTAACACTAGATAGGTAGGAGTTGTAATCTCACTCCGGTCCACTTGTGTGTGTATGCATCTCCCTACATAACAAATGGGAATTCCACATTTCAATGGGCCTGCACTTTTTGACCCTTGCAGGTGCTACTGGCCACCAAACTCTTCCACAAGGCTTGCTGATGCTATGTATCTTAACACTACCAATTGCCATAACAATGTCAGACTTAAGCCTGGCACACACTGTAAATACTGTGATCTGTAGTGTGTAGCACTAGATAGATAGGGGTTCTAATCTCACTCCAGTCCACATGCTGTGTTTGCGTGTGCATCCCCCTGCAAAATGAATATGATCACTACACTGACTTAGACAGAGGTGGGGTCTTGCAGTATTTAGGCTGTAGTAGGTGATATGCACCTACAAAGTCCTGACCAGAACAAGGCCTGCTGATCTCATCTACCATAACATTACCTAAAAAGATGCTAATAGCACACTTGAGGTGTGGTGCATGTGTCAAATACTGTGCTCTCCTGTGCTTACCAGTAGATAGGTAGGTGTTATAATCTAACTGCAGCCAACATGAACTGTGTATGTTGTGCACTGTTCTGTATATATGAATTAAAAATGGTACAATTATCACTGTAGCCGGGTGTGTGTGTGTGCAGATGTTACAGCATTTTACTTCAGTCTATGGGAACATAGGACCATTGGACAGTAGTAGCCTAATGGACATAGGTGACATAAAATTCTAGTCATATTCTAACCCTTATTTACACAATCAGCACATATTGCCTCTATCCATAAGGGACACATGCAGCAGCCCTGAGGTGAAATGACAGTCATCCATGCAATCATAGACTGCATCTGTGGAGAACCAAAGAGGTACACTGTTTGCCATTAGGTGGGGGTCTATTTCAAAAATTTGTGACAGTGTGGTACACACATCTCCCCCACCAGCATGTATTATCAATGTCACATACTAGGTAATGGGACCAGATAAGATCCCAGGCTGCAGCCTACATGAACATAGGCAGGGACTTGCAGCACCTTTAGCCATCCTATGCAACCAAAGTCTGAGTACTGTCTTTGTCCCAGCTGAGTGGAGGAAAACCACCTCATCCCTTTGCACAAAGGTGGAGTGTCCACCAATCCAGCAAATTATAGACCCAGCAGCCTAACTAGCTTGATCTTCAAGGCCATGAGATAGAGTATCATGGAACTCATTATCAAGGACATTGACATTGGCAACCTCCAAACACTCAGTCCCACATAGTTTGGTTTCATTAGGGGAGGTCATGCCTGTTAAATTTGGTTGAATTCTTTGAGACAGTGTCCAAAGCCATGGATGAGGGGAAGATGGTGCACGGTGCCTACCTTGACCTGGCCAAAGCCTTTGATACTATTCCCCTTGCAGGTATAATAGATAAACTCTCTCAACTAGACATCACTCTGTATGTTACTAAATGGGTAACAAACTGGCTCAATGATGCAACCCAAATACTCAAAACAGGGGAAGCTACCTCAAGCAATAGACCTCTAACAAGTGGTGTATGCCAGAGATTGGTACCTGGGCCTATGTTGTTTGGGATATAGTTTTCTGAGGTGCAGGCCAATACCATTGGGTTATGGCTGACCAAGTTTGTGGATGACTGAAAGTTGGTCACTGTCATAACTTCCCCTAGTGATGTGGACATCCTTCAATAGGGTCTCACCCAAACAAATGCCTGGTTCCAGAAACATGGCCTCAAAATGAATGCTAAAAAGTACCTCATCATCCACATTGGGGAGAGTGATGTCCCCATAAATGATCACAGTAATAACAAGGACCTAAGCATCCAATCAGTTGTGAGGGACTTGGGCACTCAAGTTGATAGCAAACTGACTGTTGACCATCATAGTGCCTCCACTGTACAGAAAGCTTTCTGCATGGACCACCTCATTGGGAAATGTATCTCTTCCAGGGACGAGGAGATCATAAAATCCCTGTATTCCTCCATTATAAGACCCATTATTGAGTACAATGCCCTTTTCAGTATGTATCTCACAAAGCACATGCAGCAGCTGGGGAGACTACAGAGGTTCTCACCAGGATAATCCAGGGCCTCAAACATCTAATCAACACATGTAGGCTAAAAGCCCAATCTCTCTACTCAGTCTCATACAGACCTCTCAGAGGTGGCCTCTGTCTGGCATATACAAAAATATGAGACTCCACCTTGATGGGACTGCTGCATACACACAAGTCAAGCTTCACTTGAGTAACCCACATGTGTGGCCTCAACCTGGTCTGTGACATCAATAGAACTTATTGGTGGGACAGATTTGTGCCCCAGTGACTCCCCCTTCTATGGAATGGACTCCATCTCAATATAAAGCTGAGTACCACATTAACCCATTGTAAGCACAACCTGGATAACTGGATGTAAAACAGAAAATACACCCCTGGGATTCCACCTGTGCCCCTGGTGGACAGAGGCATTTGGTGCTAACATTTTAAAGCACAGGCTAAATTCTTGGGCAGGCTTGTAAGGGCCTCAGAGCCAATAACCTAGTAACTTCCTATGATCCTATGGTCCTATGTCCTTATAGCGGGTAATGCATGTACCATTCCACTCACAGAGTTGCAGCATGTCCAATACAGCAGGGTCACACAATGTAAGGCAGAGATCACTTCTGAGTGGTCTATATGACACAAGCTACAATGACTGTAATTGCACACGATCCCTGTAGGTCAGATACTGGGGACTTGAAGTTCCCTTGTGAGCAAAGTTTGTGTTGTGTCCAACTGCCTCTGGAGCTTGCAAAGGTACATGAGAAAATGGCCATTGCAGTGAAATACTGGGATACTGAGGGAAGAGTACACAGACATTGACATAAGCATGATATACTACCCGTCTTACCCCTGTGGAGACATGGTGATGTATGGTAAAGTAGATGTAAACCTGTGTGGCCAGGCCTGTGTGCCCGTGTATATCACTCCTGAGCATGTACATCAGGTGTGGCTAATGAAGTGCTACTTACCAGGAATATTGCTGTTACCAATAGAAATTATACTACATGCACATTTACATGGGGTTACAGCCACGAGTCTGTGAACAGGTATATGTTCATAAAGACCCTCTTGTGGGAAAGTGACATAACTGAGTGATTGTATGACTGCTCCCAGTTTGTTGTGCCATGAGGTGCTTCTTGTCCTCCTCTCAGCTACAGCCAAGTGTATGCAGTTGTACAGGTGGCACACCTTGCAGTGAAGATGTGGTTGTCCATGCATGCATCAAGAACTTGTTCAACTCTGTGGTCACTACTCTGGCCTTGCTAGTCTGCACTGCCTGTCAGGCTACCAGACAGCACACTGGATGTTGTGTGACATGATGTGGGAACACAGACATATGGTCTGGTTACATAAATGTATTGTCTGACATACAAAGGACAAGTGTACACACTTTGGCCAAAGGTGCCCACCCCTCTGCAGCACAGCTCAGATCCATAGCATGCAGACATGCACCATGAAGCTGATGATGGTCAGGCTGCATGAACTTCTGTGACATTCTGACCTGACAGGGATCACTGCCACTGGGGTGCTTGCCTGAGCAACCTTACACATGTATGTCACCAGACATAAATCATAGTATGACACTGCAGCTGTGCTCCAACTCACCATATTCACATTACCCTCCTGAAACCCAAGAACCCTGGAATACTAGGCATAATACATGCCACACTGTAATAATTACTCTGATTGCTACTCAAGGCATCTACCTAGTAAAGAGTATGTCACGGCTACAGAGACAACTAAGTGGATGAACAAACAGGTTGCGGCCTGCACCTCATATGGAGTTTGGTACTAATGTTTTGCTTTTGGTGTGAGACAAGTTGTAGGGGCATGGTATCCTAGGAGAGAGTGGTTGTGCTGAAACCAGCAGTTGTAGTACCCAGGCACTAGAAATTCAGGGGACCCCCATCATTTCAGCATTCTTCACAAGGTAATTGTGTCAGTACAGTACACACTGCTTGAGTGGTATGCAGCTGCAGGATAACTGTGTGAACAGTGCCTCCTTACCTTTCCCTGGGTGTACGTACAAATTCCTTCCACCCCCCCACCCCCACTGCTTGCCTATGGTCTCTACAGACACAGACACATTGATAGACTACCTTCTTGGAAACCATGTGGAATTAAAGTCAATACATAGTTGCACACAGGGCGAGTAGCATGCAGTGACAACTGGTGTCTCCAGATGTCTCAGTAGTGTCACATTTACAGCCATGAAAACACTTATAATAGAAATTATCACTAACAATGTAGTATATCTGCAGACACTGGCCCTAACACAGTTTGTGTTGCTCAAGGTCAGATCATGTCTGCTCTAAGCTTTGTACTGAATTCATTGTTACAGACTGAGATGTATGAGGGGAAAATGACTCACCTTACCTACCAAGGCCTGAAAACACATTCATCAAAATTAGGCCATCAGGCATTGTGGACACACTGTGGAGGTGATTTTCAAACTTGCATGTCAGCCATTGGATAGTCACATGTCTGACAGCCATTATCTGGGAAAATAGATTGCTGTAGGCAAGCGCTACAATGAACCCAGTCACCAGTGGACTACCCACACACATTGCTCCTGGGACTACCCGTCTAGCCAATCCCTTCTCTGCAGTCACAGCCACTGTCTGTGACCTCAGACTGACTACATTTGCAGATGATTGCAAATGAGGGACTGTCGATGTTTCACACTCATAACCAACAGTTACCCAGAATGGGCTGACACACACATTCAGTTGCTGTCAGAGCCATTGGTAGATACTACATGCCAAGGTATGCACAATACTATACCTTTGGCAGTTAGCCACCCCCTGGACAATACTGTATTGTCTGCTCACCTCCAACAGTTGACCCAGTAGGCAGGGACTTATGGGCACAGAGAGAGATGCAGCCTTCATCTTTCACTGGTCAGTAAGATGTGGGACTTCATGCACTTTTGTACAACCTATAAATAAAGGCATGGCATGTAAATTCTAGAATGTCATTGTTACACTGTATGTGGAACTCATCACACATATCATTCAGTGCAATGACACCTGCACTATATAAGTACACAGGCATATCTGACACCTGTAAAAGCCAGAGAGGTCCCACAGTAACCCAATACACAGTGTACATAGCATGTCCACCGCAGACTGTGTCAAGGCCAAAACTGTGTATTCTGTCCACTTCATGCTTTGGAGGGGAGGTGTATGGCTGCCATACAGGGAGCTGTCAGGTCCCACTGTGCACCACCTGCACATCCAAGAAAGGACTAGTATGGGATGTACCTGTTGTACACAGCTGCAACTTGACTGTGGTATAAATAGGTCATGCTGGGGAGACAGGTATGTAAGCGTGACACTACACGCTACATATAACAGTCTCCCCATCCATGTGAAGCACACTTCTGCTGTAACGCACATCATGTGTAAACAACACAATGAGATGCAGAACAAGGCAATCATAACTGGATGAGGTCAAGTGTCTGTAATGGACACAGTGTTGTAGATGGTGCATCTCCTATGTCACAGCTTCTCAGCTCCCATAACCATGCTTGCACTTATAAAGGAAACCACATCATGTCAGAGATTATGGATGCAGGAGTAGGCTGCATGACACCATTGTCCCTGGTAGCCTGTGATACACATATGAATCTATGGAGCCATACACCTCTAATGCTTTACCTTTGTGAAGACATTTTGATTCTGTGGTGGCATTCCTTCCTGTTCTTTGATGGTTGTGGGTTCATTGTAGCACTGTAGTCATAGGTGTGTCCCAAAAAATCTGGAATCTGAAACATAAACAGTTCTATGAGACACCATTCATTTTGTAAGTGTACAGGCATTACATCATCCAACTTAATCTACACAACTTAATGTGGTGTACTGAATACAACCACCAGCAGACAGTGTCTGTCAGTGATCAGTACCAGTAGCATGTGAAAGGCAACAGTGGATTAAAGGACTATATAGCAGTTTAGGTAGTCACCCTGTACATCAGACACATAGCTTCATTTCCCTGCATCAATGACAAGGATGACCTGGATGTGGAACAGGTATCATCACTTGCACAGTGTGTTGTGTGATGGTGCAGGAGGCCAAGGCTGACCCAATAGGTTGGCAAGCATGTGTGTGAGTCAGGAAGGGAAGCAGGCAAGATGTACCATGGAAAGTGCCGTATGTGTCTGTGGGTTACCTGATTGTGACAGTGGTGTGTGTGAGTGTCTGTGTGGACACAGTCAAGCTCAGTGCTGGTACTACATGACTGTATGTTGGACAGTTTTGAAATGTGCATGGCAGAGCTGACAGTTCACTGTCTCTGCCCCCAAACACGAGAACTGCCTCTACCAGGAGTTGCATTGGCACCACTATGCCCAAGGTCAGAAGGGGCGCTACTACCTGAGGGTGACTGCTGTCTGCTGGGTCCATGTCCTCCATAGGAACTCCCAAGGACATGAGCCCATGGACTGCCATGTCTTGGTGTGGACAGCACACTCTCCTTTGGGGAGCTAGATGTACTATCACTACAGGAGCATAAGTGAGCACAGCCATGTGGACTCTCAGCTGATGTAGTTGCTGAACTACATCCATGAGTCCAATGCTCAATTCCAACCAGATGTTCCATCATAGACAATGAGAGTTCCAAGGCAGATAATCTGTGATCACTCTCTGACCACTATCTTTCCACTGCATCAGTCAGCCAATCCAGGGTATCAGCAACACAGTGGAGGCAGTCACAGATGTCAGACTGTGCTGCATCCATAACCCTGAACATTCATCTGGAGGTCCTTTCGGAATGTGCCTTTGCCTCCATGATGGCCCTAAACATATGCCGAGTGACACGTGAAAGGACACCTGCAACAGGTATTGGAAGGATAGCAGGCCTCCTAAAACCACCCCTATCAATCTGCCTGTGTGGGACTTCACCATCTCTTTGGCTATGGCCAGTATCAATACTCACTTCAGCCGTAGTACCCAAACTTTCCTGTTCAATGTGCCCACCCTCTGACTGTCCAATATCTGTGGCTTCAGGGGGCTGGTTATGTGTAAGCATACTGATTGCATGGTGATAATGAAGGCAGAAGAGGGATGTCAACCTCTGTGACAGATTCATCCCCTGCAACCCCCACCCCCCATGCCTCACTTTGGCCACCATCATCATCAGAGTCTGAAGAAGAGACACTGACATCAGGTTGTGAGGAGGACAGAGACCAATCCCTCTGGACACCTGTGATAAAAAAGGAAAAGTGGTACATTAATACATTCATTACTATACTCTACAGTACTATCTTGCAATATATGTCAAGCTGTATACAATGATGTCAGTATTACAGACTTGTCTAACCCCCACCCTCATATACCAGGACCTAAGGACATTACTTTCTAAACAAACTTCTGTAGTTGCTTGTAAATAATAAGCTCCTTATTCAAGAATCTTATAAGGAACAGTGATGTACACTGCTGACATTTGTCAACACTCTGCACAGTAAATACATAAGGCAATCTGAACTGTCCTACAAATACTACAAATCTATCAGTGTGGTCACAACTATAAGGCATAGGTGTGACAGTAAACTGTGTTCCACTGGTAAAACTCTGTGAGGATAGTAATCATGCAGACAGTACATCAATCCATCTGACAGGCTTGGGATGACACTTTAGCAAGTACAATGCACTCAGTCTACATCTATATCACAACAGTGTTATGGTTTCCAGGAGCAGGATCACAGCTGCGTATGATTCCTGATGATCCTGTGAAAAATTGAGGGAGAGATAATGTAAACAGCAACCCATGTTGCACTATGACTGGTTAATACACCCACAGATCTCACATTTACAGTACATGCTATGTTACTTGGTATTTGCACTATGACAGGTTAATATGTTCACAGATCTCACTTTACAGTACATGCTATGTTACTTGGTATTTAGGTCACAATCTGTGCATGAAATCCACACTGCAACTAACCCCCCACCAAAGAAATACCTGCCACCCACATAAAAGTATGTACAGCGTAAAACAATGAATGCTACAGTATTCGGGTCTATATCACATAGTCAAAGTGTCAAAACTTTGACTATGTAAATATTGAACCCAAAAGTTTGAAAACTGAAAACTCTGAACACTCAGAACAGTGATTTTTCCCGGGGAAAAAATTGTTGTTCCAGTACAAAACACTGAAACATACGAACACTACATACTGTTTCTCTGTGCCCCCCCATAACCCCCTTACTTAAATATACCAACTCCGAGATCACACCACAGTGGAGGAAATAGCAAAGCCATGGAAATGGCCCACCAAATTCTTTCCCTGGGAAAGAATTTGATGTTCCATGGCTTCGTTATTTTTAGACTTCGAACTTCCCAGTTCGAAGTTTCGGTGTTCAGACATTTGTGCATTCGGACTTATGATATACATCCCAGTATTCCAATGCTTATCCAACTAAGCATACCTGCATGCTCATCTTGTGTGGAAACAGTGGCACCAGCATCCACGACATACCATGTGATGGATGCCTAGGAGCTGTCCTGTGTTCCTAGGTTTGCCTGGAACTCCTCTGTGGCTGACAGTGGTTGTTCTGCTGTAGGCCCTCCACCAGTGACACTATGATCCCTGGCCACATCTGCTGCTCTTCTGCAGGTGGAGTTTATCATTTCTGTGGCATGGTGTCACACCTACTTATATGTCTTGCTCCGTTGTCCAATGGCATTCACATTGAGAATCAGGTCAGCCCATAATGCTGCCTGCTCTTCCCTGTTTCTCCTCCCCCTGGACAGCAGGAGTTGGTGATGCAGATGCAGGTCATCTAGGATAGCTTCATTTTTGTCCTCTGTAAAAGGGCCCCAGCATCTCAAAAACATATCTCCTGAAAGACAACAAAATGGAAACATATGTCAGGATCACATACATGGCACTATAGTATGTAGAGATACAGCAATAACAGATGGCTACCAGTATTCACTGCTTGGTTACACATCTCACATTCGACATCATGCAAACATACTAAGAGTGTGGATGTGAGTAGCACAGTGACAGTATTCATCTATCCCTGCTTGTGCAAAGACAGATACTGTTGTATGGTCACACAACCAACACAAAAGACCAATAAGTTGTGGCCTGTATGTGTAAACCCCCCTTGTAATATGTAAAACAAGCATTGCCACACAAATAGCAGTGTAGTATTACCACCTCTATCAACATGAAATTCACAGGAGAGTGGTATACCTATTTAACAGAGATCATTGTACACGTACTGTACACTAGTTCCTCTGTAGGTGTAACCAATCTACAGATAAATGACATGTCAGAAGTACAGTTCCACGTAAGGCTTACTGCCGTATTCACCATTCCCGCTAAGTACATGGACAAATATGCATCATGCTGGAAACAAAATGGATACATACATGATGGAGTACAACAGTCCTCTGTTGAACGATACCCACATATGGATGTTGTGACAGTGAGGTGACCATAAAAAGCAACTCTCATATACAGTGTTTTCCATAGCTAGATGTTTGCCTTTTTAACATGGTTCTGTATTAGGGAGAGATTGCCTCAGAATCAATCTTTGCTTCTGAACTGCAAATTGCAGCCAGCACATCTGCTTTGCATTATAATCAGCCAATCCCATGCGACCACTTAACAGTATATAAGGCCTCAATGTACATTACAACCACTTTCTCTGTTTTGAGTTTGGGCAGTAGTAGTGGGGGGCAGATCCTACATCATGGCAGAGAGGATGTCTATAGCAGCTACTATTTATATAGAAATGTGTTTGCTACAAGCTGGAGCTGAAGGTGATGCTGCATGCAATAGGCATAAGCAGAAAGTGTGAACACTTTGCAGGACAACAAGCTATAAGAGGTAGTGCAGGACCTTTGGTAACCTTGTTTTATAGGAAGAGCTAGATTGAGTGTAGCCATCCCACTGGGAAGTAAGGTATGTGTGTCAGGCAGGTGTGTCAGCCAATGATATCAGTAAGACAATGCAAGCCAAAATGCTTGGTGTGTCCTACAAAACAAGTAGGTGTACATTAACCATGATGTCAGGCAGGTGGACAACTGCCTGATTACGTGTTATGCAACGGCATTCCCCTGTTGAGTGTGTGCTGGCAACCCTTGCATCTAGCTCAACCACCATATATGTATGTTACTTGTGCATGTGAGGTTGTCTGTGATATCATCAGCAAAACATTGTGGGCTAGAGTGTGATATTAATGGGGCACAATTTCAGTACACACTTCAACATCCAGTGGGAATGCAGCCTACTGCATTACCTGTTGCACTAGGAGTAGAATAAGAGTGATCTTATCTGTATGCCTTTGTCCTCTGTAATATAGATGCAGACATTCCAACTGTACTGCTTTGGGTGGATAAATAGGTGATGAGACAGACAGGCATATCACACTTTATAATATTGATGGGTACATACATGTATTTTCATTGGTTGATGCAGCTGTACTTGAACCCAGGACGATGTGTACCAAAAAGTTATCCTTTTAATGCACTTTACAGACTGAGTCACTGTTATACCTGGATAATTCCTACATGTTGTAGCTATCATTCCACAGTTATCTGCTGTTAAAGACCACCCTTACATCTGTTAGTATGTGCATGGCTTTAGAGTGCTGTATTTGTTTAGCAGAGTCCCAGTTAACATCCTCTTTTTCATTAATGTTTTATCAAGTGTGTTCTTACATGTCATAGGCATAACTGCAGGGTTAGCTGATACCAGATACCTCAGTTATGTCTAAGCTTATGTGTGTGCCTTTATAGTGATGTATTTGTGCACTAGAGTGCTAATTGCAGTACAATTTCTGTATGAATCTCTGAGCTGATTTGCATGGTGCAGCGTGCACCATTTAAACATGCTTATTGGGAGAACTACAGCATTACTATGTTTTGCTTAAAACACCTGTTTTTATCAGCAGTTGTGTGGCTTGGTGGGATGATCCACTGTTTTGCAGGTGTGAGGGTCATGGGTTTGAAATAAGGTACAGGTATACATTTTGAAAGTGATTAATATTGTTCCAAAATCATATATCAGTAGAGTGCTATTTAGCAAATTTAAGCAATGAGGCACACCATACCGTATCATACAAAAAATCTTTAAAGAAAATAAAAATGAGAAGACAGGACAGTGGTGAAAGGGGGTGCAAGCAGGGGAAAAAACATAGCAACAGGCATGTATGGATGTGCAGGATGGGTGTAGGAAAGAACCATAGTTATCCATTTCTTCATCAGCATCAACTGTGCATTTTAACAGATCTTTTAGCTGAATTTAGACTGTCACCCCCAGAGAGGGCTGACAACAACCTAACTGCATTGCCAAGCCAATTGGACTAAATTACATGGGTCCAGTGGACATGTGTGTAAAATGGAGAGCTATATATGGTACAATATTTTTGTGGGGGACAGGTGCCCATTTTTTTAAAGTGAGAGTGGATTGTTGGGGAAGGGGCATAGGTACATGTGGGGGAGCTAAGTTGTGAAGGTGAGTAAGCTTTTGTAGATAGACAAGACAGCAGACAGGGTTGGTGTGTGTTGCAAGCAGAGGTGAATAACTTGGATGGGGAGAGTGTTGTGGAATCCCAGTCTCAGAAGCATCCACAAGGCAGTAGTGTGACTCAAATCCTCACTTATGGGAGTGTCAGCACTGCTCATTCACTAGCCCTGTGGTGGCAGTGGTGGAGGCTGATGTTCAGGGTAAGGCCACCCCACCAGAGTGGTGAGCATGCTTTACATCTGGCGTAGATGACCTCCGACAGTTTTATGGAGCAACCTGTGCACCAAATCTGGTATTTCATTAACAGAGACAAAATCACCCCTCCACTGCTACTCCCAGAGTGGGATGTATAATGTCATGGGCCCCAGTGCCATGGCCAGAGGAGCCAAGGTAGGTGGATCACCTGGAATCACTCTCTCACTAACACCAACAGGCATATCAACAGGTTACTAAGGACTCCAATGAATGGTGTAGAATTCCCACCTATTTGCCTTAATAAAGGCTGCATTCCCGCATTTACACGTCATACTGTAACTTTCAAAAAAGCGCCATGTTGCTGAACATTGCGCAAACCATTTTAGTGGAGCTAAGCATTGCACAAACTCACACAATTGTGTTTCAGTGGAGTTTAGCAATGCGCAAACAAAAGTAGCCATTGACCATGTTTAAGTGGTGCTTAGCATTGTGCTTTTCCAAATATACCAGTTTTGTTTTTGTATAAAACCACCCTTTAGGTCATTTTCACGTCATGAAATTTAAACAGGTATGACTACTCAGGACTCGAACCTGGGACCTATTACACTTTAGGGCGTGACTCAATCTATTTAGCTACTTGGATAGTGAGAGCACCAGTAAAACTTCACATATACTACTAAGGTACCTGTTACCATCGCTAATCACCGCACCGTGCATCGCAAACAGCCATTAAAAAAAGGGAAAAAAAACAAATTAATTGCATCCGTTTCTATTTTTAGATGTCTGGCAGATGTTTGCTGTGCATGTGTAAGTGCAGCTCATCACCACTGAGCACCGCCCTGTGCGAACAGGCATTAAAAAATAAAAATAAATAAATAAATTATTACATCTGGTTTCTATTTTTAGATGTCCAGCAGGTGTCTTGTGTATTGTGTATGTGCAGCTCGGCACCACTAAGCACTGTGCCATACCATGTAAATGGGCATTCGCAAAAAAAATAAATAAATAAAATTCAAACATATTTATACTATAGCAGAATACATTACAAGGATTCTTACCCTGTGGAATTTCCTGGACAATCCACAACTACAGGACAGCCTCTACATTTTTGCTTACATGGATTCAATATCCGTGTTACGGTGATCTCCCTCGGCAGTGTGCCATGATGTCTGTATATATGTGTGTGTGTGTGTGTGTGTGTGTGTGTGTGTGTGTGTGTGTGTGTGTGTGTGTGTGCGCATGAGTGTGTGTGTGTGTGTGTGTGTGTGTGTGTGTGTGTGTGTGTGTGTGTGTGTGTGTGTGTGTGTGTGTGTGTGTGTGTGTGTGTGTGTGTCTCTGGCTGACTATTTATGAATGTGTGTGTGTGTGTGGGTATGTTTGTGTGTGTGTGTGTGTGTGTGTGTGTGTGTGTGTGTGTGTGTGTGTGTGTGTGTGTGTGTGTGGAAAAGAAGAGGTGTGGCTATAGATAAATTCCAAGATAACTGTAGCAGTGGGGAGAAAGCACTGTTAATATAGTCATAGTTAAAGAGAGAAAACATATGTAACATCTTGTAGAGTAAGAATGTTTAGGACATGCACTGCCCACATCACCTTCAATACTACAATCATAATTGGTGAATAAATTGTTGCTGTAAACTTGCCTTGTAAGAAGTACTCAACGTTTTGAAGGTTATTGAAGCCTTTAAAAATAAGCAAATCACTAAGGAACAGTGTAACATAAAAATAACCAATAGATAAGATGCTAAGTCTGACAGATGACCCATGATTTGAAAGGTAGCTGTTGGGACAGAGAATTTATTAAAAACTATTTGAACAGGCTAGATGGAAAATTTAAGTACTGAACCAAAACATAGCATCAACAGAAAAGCCAGTATCGGTAAGAAGGTCTATTTATTTATTTATTTATTTATTTTATTTTAGATTTGTTGACCGGGAAAGTCCGACTGGTACATGTCCATTTTCAGCAGAGACCCAGGGAGTAAAGCTCCACAAAAGTAACAATAATAGTACAATAATACTCAAAATGAACAAAAAGGATGTAGAAACATCATTTCAGAAGGTATAACACAGTAGGAATATACTGACACATGCTAAAGGTTAACAGAGTGAGAAAATAATATAAATAAATCATTTCACAAATGATTAGCACAATAGGAAAATGCTACAGTATACAAAAAGGTTGAACTCAGCAGACATAACTGTACATTATGACATAACCCAACAGATCAATAGAATTGCTGGCTAGCTAATAGTTAGTTAAGTAGAGAAAGACCAAGTTGTTAGATTCGGTTAGTCAGGGTTTAGGCAAGGTTTAGGCAGGGGCAGAGCCAGTTAGATTTAAAGTATATTTTGAGGCCTTTTTTAAATAGGGGTAGAGATGTTTCTTGGGTAAGAGTTGCAGGAAGTTGGTTCCAAATTTTACCAACTGAGTTTGCATACAGGGAATCCCCTGCTGTGTTGTTGGATTTTAGGGTTAGGACTAATAGTTTGTTGGAGGAACAAAGTGGCCTGAGAGCATTATATGGGCTGATAACGCTCTTGAGTGTTGGGGTATTATCAGGTGGGTTGAGTACTTTGTGTGCTAATGTAAGCTGGTTGAACTTCAAAAGGGAAGGAAATTCCAGCCAGTCAAGTTGAAGTAGGTTGTTGCAATGGTGAGTCATGTATGCCATATCAGTGGCAAATCTAGCTGTATGGTAGTAACAGGAGGATAGTTTGTTGAGGTTAGTTTTAGAGATGTTAGTAAATACCTGTGAGGCATAGAGGAGAGTGGAGAGAAGATGGGTTCATGCAATAGCAACCCTAGCAAAAGGGGTGAGGAAAGGTTTTACCTTGTAGAGGGAGCCTAGATTTTGTTAATGGACTTAATAGTGTGGTCAATATTTGCGCAAAATATGAGGTTATTGTCTATTAGTACTCCTAGGAGTTTAGTTTGGTCATCTGGGGAGATGATTGTGCCATTGTTAGACTTAATAGTGAAGAATGGATGAGTGGATCTATGGGTAGGTGAGAAAAGTAGCAGCTTGGTTTTGTTGGGATTCAGGAGTAGTTGTCGATTAGTTAGCCAGTTTTCAATGTTGTTAAAGATATTCTGAGTTAGGGATAGGAGATTTGTTTGTGAGGAGGAAGAGCATATCAAGGTAGAATTGTCTGCATTTTGGATACAGTGTACATTTGGAATGGTAGTATGAAGGTTGGTTATGAAGATAAAGAAGAGGAGGGGGTCCTAGTACAGAGCCTTGAGGGACTGCTAGTGTGACCGGGAGATGGGAGGACAACTTATACTGCCATAGGACAGCCTGCTGTCTACCACTTAGATAGGATTGAAACCATTGTAGTGAGTGATGGTCCAAGAAGACAGCTTTCAGGGTACTGAGCCGTATCTGATGGTTAGCCATATCGAAGGCCTTAGAAAGGTTCAGAAAGAGTGCTGATGCTAATTTTTGTTGTTTCAATTAAGGTTGATGACATTAGTGAAAGATAGGAGAGCTGATGTGGTACTATAGTGTGGTCTGAAGACATGCTGGGAGTCTGCAAGCAGCTTATTTTGGTTAAGGTAGTACATTAGTTGTTTGTGGACACATTTTTCCAGTATTGTTGCTAGTGGTAAAAGAATGGCTATGGGTCTAAAGTTGAACGGTTCTATGGAACAACCTCTTTTATGTAGGGATATTACATGTGATATTTTCCATGTTGATGGAATGGTTGCCCCGGAAATGGATCTATTAATGAGGATTGAGACTGGGAGCGCGATGGCATCTGCAGCTAATTTCAGGTACTCAGCAGGGAGGTGGTCAGCTGCTACAGTAGTGGGTTTTAGTTTTTTGAGAAGGGCACGGATAAAGGTAGTAGGGATAGGTTGGAAGCTAAAGGAGAGATGTGGCCTGGGAATATCTGAGCTGTCTGTAGTGTTGTTTGAGTTAAAGGAGGGGCAGTAGGGTGGGGGGGTTGGGATGGGTAGGAGTGAGTTGGGAGGCTAGTGCCTGGATAGTTTCAGTAAAGAAGCAATTGAATATGTTAGCAATTGCTTCTGGTGTTTTGTCAAGGCCTGCTGATGGGGTGGGAGTGGTGGTATGGTCTGGATGGAGGAGGTTGTTTATTCCAGCCCAGAACTTTTGAGGTTTGTTTTGATGCTTTTGTTGTAGGTGGATATAGTAGTATTTTTTGTCTAATATGATGGATTTTTAGTGTCATTCCTTAGTTGACGGTATCTGACGAGATCTATTGGGTCTCTAGTAGTATGCCAATTGGTCCATGCCTTATTTCTATGAGTTATTTTGGTTTTCATAAGTCTAGCTAGCCAAGGGGCAGTTCTAGTTTTGGCATGGATGGTGAGTATAAGGGCATGGGAGTTAAGGATATTGAGGAATTTAGTATTAAAGAAGGCCACAGCCTTATCTAGTGAGAATCTTTTAAGTTCTGACCAGTTGTAAGCCTTGAGATCATTTAGGAAGTTGTCTTGGTTAAAGTTTTTTGTTACATGCCACTTTATAGGTGTGGAGATGGGTGTTCTCAGCTTTGTACATGATGATATAGGTAAGGCAATGATCACTTGGGTCATTGGGTAGTGTGCCTAAATAGTGCAGGCGTGGGTCACTACCTTTGTCTTTGTTTTTGCTATACCTAGTGGGGGAGGATATGGTCTGAGTAAACCCATGAAGGTTAATGTGATTGCTGGGGGCTTTGGAGGAACAGGTATTCCAGTCAATATTAAAGTCTCCTAAAACGATGGTTTCTTGGGGATAATTGCAGGCTAGCCAATGTAGAATATGTTCTAGGGTGCTGACATTCTTTCCAGGCAGTAAATAAATGTTGACAATATATCTACATTTATTTTATTTTTTTGTAATTTGGTGATGGGAATTTCAGCGTTATTTACTTGGGGAGGCTGTTGGGTGTCAATAATGACTGTGAGGTTGGACTTAAACAATACAGCTACCACACCACCTTTCTTGGATTTCCTGTCCAACCTAAGGATGTTAATACCCTGGAGGAGTTACTTCAGTGTCTTTAGTTGCAGGTTTTAACCAGGTTTCAGTAATACAGAGAATATCTGGGGAGTGGACAGCTAGGAAGGCATGGTGGTAGTGGATTTTATTATTTAGGCTTCTGATGTTATGAGAGTTTGGGTGCTTATTTATCAGAGTAAAGTAGGTAGGATTGTTAGTCATAGAGCTAGTGTCAGAAGGTGTGGCAGTGTTAGGGTTTGGGTGAGGATTGTCAAGTGAGGATGGGCCATGGTTAGGTGAATGTTACCATCTTTGGTAAGGTTGTAGTTCAGTCTGGTTAGGAGTTTCAGGATTTTATTTATAAGTTTAAGATATTGCCTGTTTTTTATTGGCTAATGCAACGGGAGCTGAGAGAGTGATTATTTGGGGGGTATGGCTTTAGGCGAAAGTGTGCTATTAAAATGTTCTAGCTTCTTAAGAGTAAGAGTGGTAGAGGTTTAGGATTTTGGGCATTTGAGATCTGGATAGAGTTTGTGTTCATATGTTGTGAGGTGGTAAGGTAAATAGAGCATAATTAGTAAATAGAGGGGTAAGAAAAATTTGGATGACATCATTGTTACAAATAAGACAGTGTACAAAATGAAGTATTTAAAAGAAGTAGCAAATAAGTGGTTACTGGCTATGATGTAAGAGTAGAAGAAGAAGAGGAAGCTGTAAGGTATAGGGATGAAGTAGGGTAAGAGATGGATGAGTTGTTTAGCAGAAAGGCGGTGTCAGTAACACACAGGTTGTGACTGGATTAAGGGAAAGAGGGTGAGGTAAGGGTACAATAAATTTAGCAGCAGTGGGGTGGGTGGGAATTGGGGGCAGCGCAGAGCAGGGCTATACCGGATAACACTGTTGCTAAGGATAGCTTGCTCCACGTAATTTTCTTATACCTTATGCCACGTATACTGCAAAATGCACACAGTTTGTATCTCGTGAGTAAAAGTAATGAGTGTACTGAGAACAGCACACTTTTCAGTTTTAAATTAAGCCAAGCCCTATTATGCAGAAAACAGCATGCTTTTCAGTTTCAAATTAAGCCGAGTTCTATTTTGTTGTAGCAGAGTTTCACACAGCTGAAATCCAATGCTCTGCAGAGGGATTTAAATTTAGTGAATGACTTTATACAATTATTTAGTAAGTATATAGCTGTAAGGGGAGTCAGCATTTTTTTTCCAGTGCTTTTGGACCCAGTGAGTCTGTTATATAGCACACAAGGAGAGTAATTATAGATATTAACCTTAAGTGTTTAAGAAAATATAAGGGAGAGGGAGACTGAGCCTTCCGTGCTTGGTCGCTGATTGGAAAAGGGTTCTTTGAATGTTGCAAGTCTTTTCAGTGGAACTTGGGGCAGAGAACCTAGTGAGGGGATATACTAGTTAGGTACAGACTATAGCAGCCAGGAAACAGTCATTTCAAGTCATGCACTCGTGGTTAAGTTGGTGTTAGTAGAAAACAAACACTCTAGGCAGTGTAATGCAGCATAAGCATAGTTAACTTAAAAAGCATAATAAGCATAATCAGCATTCAAAGAAGCAACACAATCTAGTAGTTGTTTATGGTTTCTAACTTCTCATTATGTATATGTTTCAGTGACTTTTAAACATTGCACAATAATGATCACACAGCTCTGTACCGGTATTTAAAACACTGAAACACAGTTACAAACTTGGGAGAGTAAAACAATGCTAACACAATTGACTATGGCTATAAATTTACAATTGCAAATGCACTTTTAGCTTAAAGGAACTACAGGTGGAGTTTTATAAGACATTACAACATGTTTTAGGATTATACCATAACAAACTGGGCCCTAGTGCACTGGACGTTTAAAAATGTCAGGTTCAGTAGGGAAATAACTAACCTCTGTTCAGAGGGAGGGGGGATGAGTGAGAATTAATGCAGGCTATACTAGATAACACTGTTGCTAAGGATAGTAGTAGAGAACAGTCAAATAAATCAAAGGCTTTTAAATCCACACATATGACACCATTTATTAATCCTTTATCCAGACTAGTGTAACTTAGTTCAGTGAATTATATTAATGTCGGCGTCAGCCAACAGATGAGCTGAACAGCCTTCCTTCTCCCTGGATGAGTGATATGATATTACCTTCTTTGACCAATCATTCACATTCTGGCTCCTCTAGCACCTGTGCAGGTAATCAAGCACTGGTTACCTTGGCCATAGTCAGGGTTTTATCACTATGTGCCACAGAGCCAGGCTTGTGGTAATAAATACGTTTTAGGATCAAGAAATAAAGCAGGTAACTGATTTAAGACTGACACAGAATACTGGTGTTGTGTCAAAATGAGATGAAAATGTTTGTAGGGTTAGGAAAATGCTATGTGAATATTGGTGGAGGGAAGAAACCATCATTTTGAAGGACAGAAGTTGGTTATAGTTGCAGAGAAATGAGGATTGTAGATAAAATGATATATAAGCAAGATCATCTCTGGTTAGGAGGGTGAGATGAATGATGAAAGTGTGGTAAATAATTTTTGAAAGGTGGAGCCAGGCTTTTGATGCTTCTGATGTGATCACTGAGAAGCAAACTTGCAGGTGAAGAATATAAGTAGAAGGAATGTTGAGAATGAGTAACACATTAGTCCCCTATCAGACAGTTTGTGTGAGCATTTAGCCTGGGCAGAACAGTGAGGGAGAATACAAAACAATTGTCTTTCAGATTTTCCTGGTTAGCGGTCACCAGAGCAGATCACCTGTGCGCAGACTGATTGGCAGTGGTGTTTTTATGGTGTTGAGTTTCCAGCCCAGTGTCCAACCTTCACAGAAAGCACACACATTCACACATGCACCTACCTGCATGTCTTTAAAACTCACTCAACCACAGGGAGGACATGCAGACTCCACGCAGCAGGAGCTCCAGACGAGAATCAATCCATAGAACCTCTTATAGTGAGGCGACAATGCTAACCACTACACCACAGCAGCTGAGGGAGAATGACAGGGTTATAACTTTTATGGAGACTGAAATGAAGGTCTGAGTCTCCAGAATGTTAGGGGGTAGAATCAAAGTGCAACAGCTATATAGAGTACTTACCCAGATTTAAGATGCAGTGTAGTATGTTCTTGACTCAAACTGATTCCACCTTATTGAAGACTTGCTATTCTACTGTGACCTCTCCTCTGTGAACCCTTTGAGTTTATTGCTAGTTCAGTTTAGAAAAGTAATGCTGCAGGGAAAAGTGGAATACAGCAACATCATGAGAAGTAAAACAGGAACAAGATAAACTCAGGAAAGGAAAGTTAAAGTAAAAAAAAAAAAAAAAAGAAAAGGAAAATGTGGGAGTGATGCAAAGTAGGAGAAAGAGCCAAAGAGGCAAAACCATACAAGATGGGTAATACAGTGCAACCATTCTGAAAGTGGCACACAGTCAGCTGAAGAGACCAAAAAATAGGACCAAGAGAAAAGACTTCTGCCATTTTGTTGTGAGTATATTCAACATTTAGTTTAAACAGTAACTACATGCACAGCTTTTTTCTTGTGATATCTGACTTAAGAAGTAGTTACATTTTACCCTAACTGAATAACATGTAACTTGAGATAAAGCACAGCTTCAGGTACTTAAAACCAGAAATAACTAATTTCAGCTGCTTTTGAACTGTGCTCCAGTTATTCTCTTTAAAACATTTAAAGTAGTACAACTGCAAGAACACTCCTAAAATATTGGGCAAGACTGTTATTGTTGGCAGCCAGTTCATCTCAGATTGTATCACAGCACTGCATTTACTGACTGAAAGTTGTGTATCACTGATTATCATTTTCAGTATCTGAGTTTATGTTTTCCAGAGAACTCCTGTAAACAGTTAGAGCACAGGGGTATCAGCTAGCAGATTTTTGTCTGCTTATAATTTGCTTTATCTTTTTTCATTTATGGCTGTTTTGCTATCACTGACAGTCATACTTAAACAACAGTATTGTTAACTGTTTCTGTGTTTTTTTCCTTTAAAAAAAGATGATATGTTGAATTATCATAGAATATTCCAAGTCTCCACCTCAGGTGGCCAAATACACTTTGATATCCTGGCAGAGGGACTCCTACAATATGGTTCTGATGCTTAGATACTATATGGCATGTGTGTGAGTCCTAATGCACTTAGATACTGTATGGCATGTGTGTGAGTCCTAATGCACAAACCACTGACATTTTGTGGACATCTACATCTTTCTATCTTGTTTTGGT
>NC_056741.1:694169885-694247385 GCF_019279795.1 Protopterus annectens
TAAAACAAATCTGTAGATTTTGTTTATGAATGTCTGTATCTTTTTCTGTATTTTTACTGCAGTAGAAAGTTAATAATGTTAACCCATATTCTAATAATCAAATACTGGGCTCAAATTTATCCAACAAATCCAGCCAAATCAGTTAAGCGCTTTCATCCTTAAACAAATATGGACTTCATCAGAACTCTCAGTTCTGATTTGGTCGAATTTGTCGGATTCAACAATTACTTTAATTGCTAGACTGACAACCATTTTTTTTACTATTTTTGGTCACTGATTTTGGAAGACTGTGGTCTAGATACAGATGTGAGCCCAATATTTGGTTATTCATGTGACATTTAGGCTGCACGGTTTTATGCTCATCTTTTGATTAACCCATATTCTGTTTTTAGTTTCAGGATATTTTTTTAAGGAGTGATGAACTGCAAGGGACAGACAATGAATTATTTTACTGCACATTTTTAGTAGTGTGTTTTGTGTACTGTCTTGTCAGTATACTGGGTGAATGTTAGAGGAGGAGATAGGTTTAGTCCTATGTCCGTGTTCTGTTTTTAACCCAGTTCTACTTCCAGCTTCCTTGTTTTCTCTATACCTTCACCTGTCTTTACCCAACCACATCAAAGCTGACAAATTGCATCTTTCACAGTGGACATTTCTAGTAGATTTATATATGCTGACTTTTAAGGTCTTTCCCTTTACTAGTCACTCATTTTTACTTTTCTTCCACCCTTTCTTTGATTATTAACTAACCCCCCTACATTTCATCTGGATTTAGAAACTTATCGATGGCAGTAAAGGAGGTATAGTCACCGTCAATACCCACACTGTCAACTCACAGACATTACCTTCACCATTATTGTTTCCACTTCTCTCACATTCTACCTCCAGCTCATTAACTGTTCTTCCTGTCTGTTCCTTCACACTTTGTACCTGTTTTTCACCCTAACTCAGCTGTTCAGGTGTCATATATCCACGGCAAATACTGTGTTAGTGATAAAACCGACAGATTTACCATCCACCAAAGTGCACAATGAGAAACATCAAATGAAAATGATTCTGCTGAAAGCAGTACCAGTCATCTGACATTTTCATTCTTCTCACATTCAAACCACTACCTTGCTTTACTTTTCTGACATCACATACATTGTTCATATCATACAGTCCCCTTTCCATTCTCCTCTCTCATTTAGTTATTCTCCCCATCATTTGTCTTCTTCCAGTTCACTCTTGTTTTCTTTACAAGGTCTCTCTCTCTCTCTCTCTCTCTCTCTCTCTCTCTCTCTCTTCTCTCTCTCTCTCCTAACTTTATTCATTTCCAGTGAACATCTTCCCTCCACTACTAATTCCTTCTTTTTTCATCTAGCTCTTCTCTTACAGACAGTAAACCTTTCTTGTTCACCAAACCAACTTTAAGATTTCCTTTTGTACCTCTATAGACTTCTTTCCTCCTCGGCCATCCTTCTTCCAGTTTGCATCAACTGGTAAAGTCCATACATAGATTATGTCACAGTCACCCTATTAATTATGCCCAAACATTAGCATAGCTCCATTGTACTATATATTTTGGATGACATTGACAGTAACCAAATCCTAGCATTATCTTCATGACACACCACTGTCTCTTCTTTTAACTCCAAATATTTCTCTTAAGCATCTGTCACCTGCCCATTTAAACTGCAGACATATTCTCAACAAAGCAGAAGTCCTTGAAGTATTCTTCTCAACTGTCTAGATTTCTGCCTCATATTTTTGGTCTGTTCCTCATAAAATGTGTGCTTTTCTGGCAAATCACTGAAGGCTGAAGTCACTAGCTAATAAGATACATTTGAGTTTCAGACTTCATATCCTTCAGAAAAATGCATGCTAATAAAAATGCTGTTATTCTAGCAACACTCAAGTTTGTAAGAGCAATATTTAAAATTTGTCCCTATTTTTGGACCGTTGCTCCCCCCATTGCTGTAGGCTTTGTCCAGATTTATTGGGTTAAGATGTTGAGAGATATGCTGAAACCGTAATCACCTGTCACTCAGCACAACTCTAATATACTTGCTGTTACTCATTCTGGGTTAAAGGAAATATATTCATTCTTAACACTCATAGAAAACACCTTCTGCCATAGGAATGACTGTCTTGGTTGTAAAAAAAGTGTGCATGTTTGTTTGCATGTGTCTATGTGCAGAGGCAGAATAATAATTAAAAGCAGTAAATGCATGTATTTTATCTTTCACTTCCCTGGCTATTGATATACTACCTAACTCAATCATTTAAGCATTTCTTGTAGCCATTGCAACCTCTTTATAGCTGCCATCTATAACTTCCCTCCATCTTCCATACATCATTTAAATATATGTCTTTGACTCACTTACTGGGCAAAAAAACATTCTGCCTGGTGACATAAACTTTATTTTTTTATTATTCTTTATTTATCACTGGCCTTAAAACCAACAGCTTCACCATATCTTCATGCTTTTTAATCTATCACATATTTTTCATACTACCACTAATCCTGTTCTAGCATCTTCTCTGATTTCCTGCAGGACATTCTTCTGACCATATCTCATATAAATCTTTCATCATCATCTTTCGACTGTTCCCGTTAGGGGTCGCCACAGTGGATCATCTGTTTCCATTTCTTCCTGTCCTCTGCATCATGCTCTTTCACACCAACAGCCTGCGTGTCCTCTCTCACCACATCCATAAACCTTATCTTGGGCCTTCCTCTTTTCCTCTTACCTGGCAGCTCCATCCTTAGCATCCTTTTCCCAATATACCCAGCATCCCTCCTCAGCACATGTCCAAACCAACACAATCTCGCCTCTCTTGCTTTGTCTCCAAACTGTCCAACCTGAGTTGACCCTCTAATATACTGATTCCTAATCCTATCCATCCTAGTTGCACCCAGTGCAAATCTTAACATCTTTAACTCTGCCACATCCAGCTCTGACCCCTGCCTTTTTGTCAATGCCACTGTCTCCAACCCATATAACATAGCTGGTCTCACTACCCTCTTGTAGACCTTCCCTTTCACTCTTACTGGTACCCATCTGTCACAAATCACTCCTAACACTCTTCTCCACCCATTCCACCCTGCCTGTACTCTCTTCTTCACCTCTCTTCCACATTCACCATTACTCTGAACTGTTGATCCCAAGTACTTAAACTCGTCCACCTTTGCCAACTCTACTCCCTGCATCCTCACCATTCTTTTATCACCCTTACCTGCTGCACATCTTTCCCAGCTTTGTCCCTCTGTCTAGCCAATTGGTACAGGTTCTTTTCTCCCTCTTTAGTGTCCAATCTCTCATGTAACTCTCCATATGCCTTATCCTTAGCCTTTGCCACCTCTCTCTTTGCCATGTGCCTCATCTCCTTATACTCATGTCTACTTTCTTCATCTCTTTGACAATCCCACTTCTTCTTTGCCAGCCTCTTCCTCTGTATACTCTCCTATACTTCCTCATTCCACCACCAGGTCTCCTTGTCCTCCTTCCTCTGTCCAGATGCCACACCAAGCACCTTTCTAGCAGTCTCCCTTACTAGCTCTCCTGTAGTTACCCAGCTATTCGGTAACTCTTCACTGCATCCCAGTGCCTGTCTTAACTCTTCCCTGAACTCCATCTCACAATCACCCTTTTTTAACTTCCACCATTTAATCCTTGGAACTGCTTTCACACTCCTCCTCCTCTTCTTGATCACCAGCGTCATCCTATAGACCACCATTCTATGCTGCTTAACTACACTTTCCCCTGTCACCACTTTACAGTCTCATATCTCCTTCAGACTGGCCCTCCTACATAGGATATAATCTACATGTGTGCATCTTCCTCCATTCTTGTACGTCACCCTATGCTCCTCCCTCTGCTTAAAATACGTATTCACCACAGCCATGTCCATCCTTTTTTCAAAATCTACAATCATCTGACCTTCTGCATTCCTCTCCTTAACACCATACCTACCTATCACTTCCTCATCCCCACTGTTCACTTCACCAACATGCCCATTGAAGTCTGCTCCAATCACTAGTCTCTCACCCTTGGGTACACTCACCACCACTTCATCCAACTCACTCCAAAATTTTTCTTTCTCCTCCATCGCACGCCCAGCTTGTGGAGCATATGCACTAACAACATTCATCATTACACCATCAATTTCAAGCTTCATAAACATCACTCTATCAGACACTCTCTTCACCTCCAAAACACTCTTGGCATACTGTTCCTTTAGGATAACCCTACCCCATTTCTCCTGACATCCACACCATGATAGAACAATTTGAACCCACCTCCTATACACCTGGCCTTACTTCCCTTCCATCTGGTCTCTTGCATGCACAATAGATCAACCTTCCTTCTCTCCATCATATCAGTTAGCTCTCTCCCTATACCAGTCATACTGCCGTATCTCATATAAATCTTTATACTTTCATATTTTCCTAACACTGTCATAGACCACTGTCCTTTCGCCTCCTATTGGCCCTTTAAGAAACTCAAAGCTGTCCCATTAGTAACACATTGTTTCTCCTTCCCGAATCCCACCTTACTTAACTTCATTTCATTCTGCACCAAAATTGCAGGGTCTCTTTATAGCTTGTCAGAGAGTTACTTAGTTCTTCAGTTTTTTCCACTCCATCCAACTCCCCTTGCAGAATTATCTTAATACCTTATGAAAGTATAAGCCATCGAGTCATCAGTGTCTGAAGTTTATACAAGATTTAGAAATTAAGATGAGCAGGACCAAGTCTGGCATCTCAGGAAGAGCACAAAAAACTCTTTATTACAATGTTCATTTCATGAATTTGAGACACGATAATAAGACAGAAAAAAAATCAGAAAAAACACTTAATATAAAAATTAACAGTGTGTCATTTTGTGAAGTTTTTAAATTGCTAGTAAACTACAATAGGAAAATCTTTATCTCAGTGTCAGATGATAATAATTTTACCCTTTCTGAGAGAGAAAATTGCATCAGTACCCTTAGCGATTTTTTTTCAGATTGACCTCATGTTCCTATTCCTCTCCCTCTCTCCCCACAAATGACTAGTCACTCTAGCAGTTAACTGCCTTTTAACGCAAAACCAGCTTCAGTTCAGTCAACTCCCTTCTTTCCAAAAATGTCCTGTTCCAATCCTAACATTACATTCCAAATTCCTTAAGAATGCTTACATCATTATAGTTCCTCCTCTTACCCGCTTGTACAACATGCCATAGGCATATACCTACATTCATGCAAGTTTCATCCAATCAGTGAATGCTGATGTATGGCCACAGGCATACACCTACATTTATGTACGTGTCAGCCAATAAGTGAATGTAGATGTATGGCCACACACATGCACCTACATTCATGCAAGTGTCAGCCAATCAGTGAATGTAGATGTATGGCAACAGGCATACACCTACATTCATGTACATGTCAGCCAATCAGTGAATGTAGATGTATGGCCACAGGCATACACCAACATTCATGTACATGTCAGCCAATCATTGAATGTAGATGTATGGCCACAGGCATACACCTACATTCATGTAAGTGTCAGCCAATCAGTGAATGTCGATGTATGGCCACAGGCATACACCTACATTCATGTACATGTCACATTAAGTGAATGTAGATGTATGGCCACAGGCATACACCTACATTTATGTACATGTCAGCCAATCAGTGAATTTAGATGTATGGCCACAGGCATACACCTACATTCATGTACTTGTCCGCCAATCAGTGAATTTAGATCGATGGCCACAGGCATACACCTACATTCATGTACATGTCAGCCAATCAATGACTGTAGATGTATGGCCACAGGCATACACCTACATTCATGTACATGTCAGCCAATCAGTGAATTTAGATGTATGGCCACAGGCATACACCTACATTCATGTACTTGTCTGCCAATCAGTGAATTTAGATCGATGGCCACAGGCATACACCTACATTCATGTACATGCCACATTAAGTGAATGTAGATGTATGGCCACAGGCATACACCTGCATTCATGTACGTGCCTGTCAATCAGGGAATTTAGATTTGGGGCCACAGGCATACACCTACATTCACGTACGTATCCGCCAATCAGTGAATACAGGTGTGTGGCTACAGGTGTATGGGTCTTAGTGTACATACATTACACATTAGAGCACCACATAGGTAGGCAGATGTGATATGAGGCTGCACCCATATGTTCTCTATGAGAAGTAATCCTTTTAGGCTGCCTATTTGCAGGGAGTCAGTACTTAAACCCTCATTCGTTAACATGAGGACAATGACTTCCATTCTTGTCTCACTTATCTCTCACCCCAGAGAAATGAAAGGGATGTAGGATTTTTGAGACCTAGTGAATGAAGGGGTTTGTGGTTCAACCAGGAGACTGGTAAAAATTGAATAAGTAAATCAACCATTTCTTACCACCTGGTGATCCCATACATTCTTTAATGTACTTTCATTCTACCTGTCAAACTAAATTAAGCTACAGGTATGTTTGGATGCAAACAGTACTCAGCTTTCCAGAGAAAATACAAAAATAAATCTACAAATATGCACACTTCCCACCTTTACACTTTAATGCTGTGTGAGAATATACACACTGTAAGTTACCAAGCAGCAAACTTTCATATTGTCAGACTCTGCCATCACAGTCAATGATTAGATAAAACCAGTGGCAGCTGGTGACTTCAAATCAAAGGGGGGCTGCAGGAGATAGCTGAATGGGTGGGGTCAATGGGAAGGGGATGTGGACAAGTAGAAAGGGGAGGAGCTATGCTCAAAACCACAAAAACTAAACTTTAACTAAATATGCTGCCCTGGGTGCCAAACCCTCATTATGAGAGTCCAATCAAGACAAATAAAGTATAAAAGAATAAAAATATTTCAATGCATTGGCAGCTTGACAGCTTAATATATAGATGGAAACAAAAAGGTTGAAAGGCATGAAAAAATAAATTACTTTTTAAATACATTACTGGAATGCCAGTCAAAATCAAGTATAAGAAAAACAAGCAGCACTCAACTCAAACTACTTCTCCTTGCACTGCAGTTCTAATTATAATTTATATTGAGCTTTATTAAAGTACAAAGTAACATGCTGAAAGTAGCAGTCTCTGTGATGCCCCCACTTGTAAAAATGTTTCTTATCCAAAAAAGACCTGCTGCCTGACAACTATCTACTTGTTTCATGGGGAAAACATGATCAAAGTAAAAAATGAAAAGCAAACAAGCTCAAGATACATTGCTTAAAGGATTACTGTACAGGTTATGGACCACACATGAATGGCATTCTGTTTAGTTTACGGGTAAAGCCCTCAGAGATCACTGGAAGTCTCCAACAAGTGTAATGAGCTTCTTAAAATAATGTAATCCTGTCCTTTATTACAAATACTGTCATATGCATTTCAATACCCAACACTTATACATTATCTAGTTAAGTATTCTCTGCATGGCAACAACAGAAAGGCTTCAATGCTGGCAGGCTTATTAAAGCTTACTTGCATGTTATGATCTCAGACAAGCTTACCTGATGGTCATTAAAGCATTGCTAGTTAAAACACAGAGCAACAGGCACTTTCTGAGTAATAAGCATAAATCAACAGTACAAAAATATGACAGAAACCAGCCCATTCTGCAAAATCAAGAACAGATGAAAAGCCACTGTAGTACTCTACCTTAGATGGGGGGATGCCCTGCACATTTACACTGCATAACTGCTCCTTGCCTTGTTTGGACGCATCCAGAGTCACTACATGGGGGAGTGGGTGCAACAAGTATGTCACAATTTGAAATGTCTCTGGCTGACTGTGATGGCCCTGACACATTTGTCATACCTCTCACCCTCAGAGCAAAGCCATACATAGAAGTGGGACAAAGGCCCAAAAATAAGGAAATTTTTTAAATATTGTTCTTATAAAGTTAGAAAGATAATAGAATAGTAGGTCTTGCATTGGTATGAATTTTCTGAAGGATATGAAATCTGAAACTCAAATGTCTGTCATTATTTTCTAACTTCAGTCTTTAACAATTTACCACTAATTTTCCAAAAAAAAACAATTTTATGAAAAATGGACCAAAAATGTGATGCAAAAATATAAAAGAGCCACACAATACAGCTGGGAACCTGTCAAAGAAGGGACACTTTTTTAATAATAGTACTGCTAACTTGAGCAGCTGACAAAATAAAAGAATCTACATTCATTTCTAAAATAAAAGTAATCTATAACTCTGATTATTACAGTTATTTCTTAATTGTAAACCCTCTATGTTTTCTTCCAAAACTGCTATTTTGCGGAGAGATTATTAGGGGAAGAGCAACATTTTGAGCCAAATTCGGGAACAATTGAGAGGTTTGGCTAAACCTAATTCTATAAAGCAATTTATTTGCATGTACCTCTCAACCTGTTAATGCAATAAATCTGGACAAGGCCAAATATATTGGGGGAACATATAAACAGTACTAAAAATTTCTCCTGTATAAACTGAGACAGTTGATAGAAAAGGTCTTACTTTAGCATGCATTTTTCTGAAGGTTATGAAGTCTGAAACTCAGTGTGTCATTATTTAGTGACTTAATTCCTAAATGAGAAAACCACAAATATTATTTGGAACAAACTAAAAATAAGAAGCAAAAATCTATTCATTCTGTGAAAATCTGGACAGTTGGGAGGTATCGTTCAGCTGGGGTTGTCTGAGTTTTCCGCCCTTCCCCCTCACAAAATCATGGTCGAATGGAGCCCTCCCCCCTGCAGCCATTCCAATGATCCATTACTTGGCTATTTCACTCCATTTACCATAAACACTAATGTGCATACTGCTTTACTTCTATGGTGATTTGGATTTCATTTGAAAGTTTTATTTTGCATTTTACAGCACAAACACTAAGACATCTGCTAAACAAAGCAACGCAGTCTCACAATGAAAACAAGCTTAGCATTAAAAACTTCTCTGCCCTTGACACTCACATTCAATGAAACAGCATTGAAACCCACATTCAAAGAAAATACATTTTGCCAGTGGCAGATAAAGATTAACTTTGGGCTGTTTTCAAATCATAAGCCCCTTGCACATGAAACATACATGTGCTCTTTGATACACCTTCCTGATTTTACTAAATTATATTCCTTGTACAATACAGTACAGTTGTTAGACGGCATTTTAAATGTATTGTTTTGAACATTTTTCCAGTAAACAATGAAACAAAATGCATGCACCAATGACAAAACTACCCAATTCAGAACATTTCCATCATAAAACTCTACTCAACCTTCTACAGTCCACCAGTATCAGTAAATATGCACAATCTCTAAAGTAGTAAAAGTCATCTAAATAATTCCACATTAAAGAAATCTGTAACAATGAAGAGGCTGCTGCAAGCAAACAACTTTATATGTCACTGTTTATTCATCTACAAATAAAGTGCCTGTTGCCCTTGAGGAATAAACTGTCTATGTTGCATGCATTAAAAAAAATGATAAGCTAGTAATATAGCAATAGGGACTGTATGGCAAACTGATAACAGGTTCAGGTTCATAGTTACTACTCTAGGTATCTTTGCCAAAAAGGACTGCAGCATCCACCCACTTTACAACACAGTACAGTATCAGCATTGCATCTATCTACTGTGGGAGTAGAACCCACAGCCTTCTGCATCAAAAGCAAGTACACTACCTGTTGTGCTATTAATGCAAGCAGACTTAGAATAAGCAGCATTAAAGTTTTGTTCCCCTGCAGCTCTCAGCTCCTTGTAAAATCTACTCGGCACACAGTTGTATCTCTGAACTTTGCAGCACAAGAAATCTGGAAAAAGCCGAAATTTATTGGGGGGGACAAAAGCCCAAAAACCATGGACACATTTTAAACATTGCTTGTATAATGTTGGAAAGTTGCTGGAATAAAATGCTGTGTTACCACCATACATTTCACTGCCACGTCTTTAACCCAGGGGACCCTGTGCAAAACAGTCAGAGAAACATACCACTATGCCAAATCAGCTGTTTTGTAAAAGAGACGAAGGCAAACTTAAATGGCTACCATTTAGTGAATTCAGTTCTCAGCATAGCTGTCAACCTCTTGGCACAAAACACCTGAACAAAGCCAATAATGGGGGGAATACAGCCCCCAAACATATTCAGTGAATTCAGTTCTCACTATAGCTCTCAACCTCTTAGCAAAAAACATGTGGACAAAGTCAGTAATTGGAGGGGGATACAGCCCCCAAACATTCAAAGAATACAGTTCTAACCATAGATAACTCTCAACCTTAGCAAAAAATACCTGGACAAAGCCAATAATGGGGGAATACAGTCCCAGAAATAGGGACAAATTTCTAATATCCATATTATAAACTTAGACAACTGTTAGAAAAATTTCACACAGAAGGCACCCCAGGAATCAAACCAGAGAACCTGTAGCTGTTAGGCAGCAATGCTACCAGTGCACCACTACACTACATACTTTGCAAGGAAAAATGTAGATACAGAAACCACAGATTTTATGAGGAACAGAACAAATATGAGGCACAAATCTGCAATTTTTTTTTAGAAATGGTGGTTGAGAGGGAATTCAGGTCCTTGCCACCTGCATCCAAGGTACAGTATTCAAGCCTGAGTATCTCTATCCACTACCATTTGCTCTCTCTAGCCACCAGTATATAGTAACTGGGGCATATCACACACACACACACACCTGAATGAATTCAGCCAGTGACCAAACTTGCCTGTGAAATGGAGCAATCCAGCCCATGCAATATGTCCCATGAGAGCAGCTCACCTCTCTCAGTCCTCATTGGGTCTGCCTGCAGCTGAAGCAGTCTGGACCTCCTCTTCTGTGTGGTTGTCACTGCACTGATTCCTGGGAGCACTTGCAGCAATGATTGCTGGGTACCTGTGTTTCTCTATCCGGACTGCTGATAAAGGCAGTCTGAAGTCTTCAAATGTGCATGCGCAGAGGAGTCGGGACTCGTGCTTTTTTTTTCCAGTTTTGTTTTTTAGTTTTAAAGATTTTTTTGTGTGTTTTTCTAGGTAGGAGGGCTGCAGTCCAGCAGAACAATATCACGAGACGCCCCTGGATAAAACTATATTTGATCAAGATTGTGCATTCTAATGTCCAGAGTTGAAATTCCAATTTTTTCTAACCAGAATTTTCTAACTAAGCACTACATATTAAAAACAAGTAGAACAAGAGAAAATGACTGCAATGTACAGTTGGCTTAAATAATAAATATATGTTAAAAACAGGATGTATAAAATATAAAAAATAGATGGGACAAAGGCCGTGTGAAAAGATGTCCTTCAGGGACCAAAAGGCCATCGTTTGGGAGAGGACATTCAAGACGTGGTGCTTGATAATAAAAACGCTGCAAGCAACCCCTAGGAGGAACATCAAAAGGATATTACTGAGCTCTAAGAAATTTGGAGCTTTTTTGAATACAGTAGATGTGGACCATTTAGGTCACTAAATGTCTGAATGCTATGTGACCAAATTGGCAGCCAGCACAGGTTTCTCTCAACTAGAATAACATGATGTAAGTAGAAGAACCTGTAAGCAATCAGACTTGGAATTCTTTGCTACTGAGACACATGTAATGAAAGCTACAGTGGTCAGGCCTCTCTCAACTAGAATAACATGATGTAAGTAGAAGAACCTGTAAACAATCAGACTTGGAATTGTTTGCAGCTGAGACTCATGTAATGAAAGTTACAGTGTTCAGGCCAAAAGGCGTAAAAGGAATGTATGACCATAGAAAGGTGTTAAAGGGGATGAAGTGTTCAATATAGCCATGCCCAATGTTGAGGATGTTTTTGATGATTCCAGGTTATCACCATGGCAGTCCTCTGTGGGTATTCTGTCTTAAGGTGAGAAGAGATATAATTCTATATTATCTACATAGCAGACATACTGAAGAGCTTTCTGCCCTAATGAGTTCTCCTCCCAGTCAAAGCATATATACTATGAACAACAAAGAGACAGCAATTAACCCCCTAAGGAATGCAAGAGGTAACAGTGACCAGACAAGAAAATAAAAATACACACAGTGGGATGTATCCAGGGAGACTGGAAGCAAATCGTTTCAGAATAATACCTTTAGCCCCACAGACAGTTTAAAAGTAGTCCAAAAATACTGTTATACCATATCAAATGCTGATAAGAGAGCAGGAGGATGGAAAATAGTGACTGAGCTTTTGCCACTAGAAAATCATGCAAGAATTGTGTAAAGGAAGTCTCAGTACTATATCTTGTACCAAATCCAGACTAAAATGATACATGGATCCAGTATTCCTGTAAGACTGGATTAATCCATGATTCCATGGTTAAACAATGTCAATAGCCTAATGGACTATAGATGAGGGAGGCACTAAGAAGGATGTGTGGATCTATAGTGTAATTCCTCAAGAAAGGTGTCACCAAGACTTTTTTTAGTGCAAGATAAGAGTCACAAGACTAAAAAGTCACCAACAGCTAAGGAAAAGCTTATCTGGCAGATCATAGGACCCAACACAAGAAGTCGGGAAAAGGTTATTTTGTTGAGCATGTGTCTAAGCTGCAAATATTTAACAAGAAGCTAGAAACTAGGAAAACAAATTCAGAGTAGTCTGGCAGCTGAAATTCAAACAAAATCTAAACCAAAGCTCCATTCAGAGTAAACTCCTTCTGAACATGTGGAAGGCAAAACAGTCCTCAGTAATGCCAGCATTGCTACAAAGAACATAGAATTAAGCAGGTAAGTGAGTAGCTAAACACCCAAAGTAGCACACCCCACTGCTTTGTTACAGAACGCTTCCTTTTTACAAGACATCTCTTTTTGATAACCAGTGTAAGATTTATGGAGATTCATGGCTGTTTAGTCTAATGACTATGCACACCTTGTCAGTACCCATCCTCAGGCTTTACCTCCTTTCTCAAATAGGGTGAGGCCAGTTAGTTCCAAGGTAGATTTGAGAGTACTCATCCATTTGACCAGGTTTAGTTTGAAGGGAGATATTGAATCACATTGCATAACCTGCAGTTTATAACAGAGAATGAGGAGGCATGGAATAATAATCTATCACTCTAATCAAAAGAAGAGAAGCAAAACTGAAAGCGAGTTTGCAAAGTTCTCATTTATCCTAAGTTTGGCATCAAAAAGGCAGGTAGATCTCCATCTATACTCAAGCATCTACCCCACTCTGCTAAGATCACATAGCTCGGTGTTATACAAGGACTGACATGAAGTAAGGTGTATTTATTTATTTGCATGTTTTTGCTTGTTTGCTAGTTAACCTGGGCAAAACACTGATCCATATGAAGTGATTTTAGATCCAGCCCTGGGGAAAGAGTACAAAAAGTGGCACATGCATGGCAAAAATAAAAGAAATGTAAGTATTGCAAATCAGTGAGCAAATCAAGTGTGGAACTTCTGGACAGATTATAGGTTGCAAGAGCCTTATGTGCAGTTCCTAGCATGGGGTACTAAAAAGAGCTATTCAAAGACAGAAGTAGATTACTCAACAGTTATTAACATAAAGTCCTTGCATTGTACCAGCTCAAGACTGGGAGGCTGAAATTGGGGTAAAATAAGTAAAAACTGGTGTTGATCTTAGCAGCAAGTTGGTCCCACACCAATTCAGAGGTGAGCATGCCAATTTGGAACACCAACCCAAAGTATGTCCAAAACGATGTGTAACAGTGCTTGGAGCAAAAGCCATCATAATTCAGTTTCATTTTTGAAATGGAGTTGCACCCTCATCATCCATCCAGATGTTGAAGTTACCCATCACTTCCCAGTCTGTGGATCCTAGTACTAAGTTGATGGTGAAGTCCATAAACTATGAAAGGAATATCTACAGATTTCTATGTGGTCAGTAAATGAGGGAGAGCCACATTGTCTGCAAAAACAGGTTGCCCTCCTCAGTTACCTTTTCCTCCATATGTACTGGTTGCACACATTCATCATTAATTCAGAAACTCACCAGAAATTAACATTTTATATCAGAAAAGAAAACATAAGGGTGCAGGTCAGTTGGTTATCACTGGCCAGGACATCTTACAATCTGACCCACTGGCTTCACAATCACTTTACTAAGCTCTGCATGATGATCTAGTTGCCTCACTGTTTCTTATTAGTACAATGAAATCCATTGCTGTTGTCCATATCTTCATCCTTCCAAAGTCTCTGCTAGATACACCACTGGGGATAGTCTAAAATGATTAACCACCAGCATTAAAAGTGATAACCTGATTATGTTAGGCCTTAATATAGACTGGAAGTTATGTGTCATTTAGTTTATCTAATCTTCTCTTCATTTGTTTGGGCTTGCTCAACTTATGTTGCCATCAACCAGAACTGACAAAGTCTCTGGCAAGAACAGCATTCTAACCTGAATCACAACATCCATTGCTAATTTTATTTGCAATGGATGACATTGTGGCTGACACAATCAGCAATCACTTGCCAGCATTTACTGTCTGGTGCAAAGGGAACCCTACTTTCCCATCACTAAGCACTAAGTACTTTGCTTCTTTCTTTAACGTAGCTATACATATGTACATACGTACATGCATACATACATACGAATATTTCAAGCACAGGAATTAATGCCCTTCTAGCCTTCCAATATACTAAAATACTTGCTCCCATAGTAAGTGCCCAGGTTGTTCTTAAAAATATCTAAACTAGTATTTGCATTAATGTAATTTGATAGTCTGTTCTATGCATCAGCTGCTCTCCCAGAGAACCAATTCCACTTCTCATTCCTATAGAATCTTCTACATAGGTTGTCTGTTGACTGTCTGGTACTTTTTGATAACCCCAAACATTCCTGGAAATAGTTGTCTCTAAATGCGCTATATACCTGAATAACATCTCCTCGTAGATATATATAAGAGACACTGTACAAGTGTCAGATATTTTAGTCTTTCATAATAACTTAAATTTTCACATTGGTGAATGCTCTTGGTATATTCCTGCTGTACTCTTTCTAGTTTACTCATGCTTGGTTTCTTATAAGGTTTCCACATTGTTATTCTATACTCAAGTTTCATTTTAATGTAACTAAGAAACAGTGACTTCATCATTTCTGATTTCCTAGACTTTATAAATCCTTTTATACAACCTACAGTTCTATAACTATCATTAACAAATTGGTTGATATGATTAGAAAAACTCAAAGCTGGATCTACCTGTATTCTCAGGTCCTTAAATGAATATACAATTTCAATCACTGTGTGCTGTATTAAACATTCACCTTTCAATTTATGTCTCCCAAATCTCATATGCTTAGTTTTTGATGTATTTATCAGCATATTATTCTCCAGTACCCAAATGGTCGCGTTAGTCAAGTTCTGTTGCAGACATGCCTTATCTGTAACACATGTAATCCATTTACCCTATTTCAGGTCATCTGCATATAGACTGTATAACACCTCAGATGAAAAAGTTAGGTCTGAAAGATACAATCTGAACAAGTAAGGGCCTAGGACAGAGCCCTGTGGGACACCCTGACTGTAACCAAGGATTTCACCTGTCCCGTTGCTATATACTTGCCATGTCCTATTTGTAAGCCATGTACCTATCCATCTTATCAAGAGTACATTGATATCTAGGTGTTCTAACTTACTGATCAGTGTTTTGTGTATGATCCTGTCAAATGGTGAAGTTAAGTCTATATAAATTACATCACAGCATCCATTTTTATTCATAGCTGTTATTATATTGTTATAGAACATCATGTTATGGGTTGTAATAGATCTATTTTCAACATTTGCATGCTGATATATGGTTTCAAGTCCCAACCTATCCAGTTCTGACAATGACTTATCCAGTATTACCTTCTCCATTATTATTCCACAAGAAAGTAGACTTAAGGGTCTGTATGACTCTAGTTTGTCCTACTCACCTTTCCCTTAAAGACAGGTTTAATAAGCACATGGCTCCAATCTTGAGGAATTTCCCCATATTTATATGACCTAGTAAATAATAGATATAAAGGTACTGTACGTTTTTGCTGAAATGTTCTTGGGCAATTATTATTAATTCCCTCTCCTCCCTGTGCTTTGCTTGGATCCAGTTTGCGTAGTTCTTTTTCAATATAATCTAATTTGATTCCAGTATCTGAAAATTACCTGGATGTCAGTAGGAAAACTTACCACCCCCTTTATGGAGCCATACTGTTTTGCGTAAGATTTGTAATTATATCTCTAATCTGTTGTCTCTGAGAATAAATTTTAGAATCTACACACAGATTGTCAATTTGTATATCTTTACTCCTTCCACATCTTATGTATCTATAAAAAGGTTTCCTATTATGCTCAATACCTTTATATAAATGTTCTTCAAAATGTTCTTGATCTTGTCTCACACTATGCTTAAATTGCTTTTTCAGCTTGTTTATTTCAGTTTTCAAAGTTGTAGTTCGACCTCTCTTCCATTTCTTATATTTTTTGTCTCTCACCTTAATCAGGTATTTTGTTCTTATGGAAATATATCCCCCTGATGTTGTATGCCTAGATCCTGATGTTAAACATTTTTTTGATTTTTTTGCACTTAAATAATTTCTCTTTCAAAACATTCCCCATTCCATCTGCAATTTTTCCACTGAACACATCACTCTATTTAATTTTACATAGTGACTGTTTTGCTTCCATATAATCTGTAATTAATCTTCTGTGCATTGGTTATATTTCAGTTTGGCAGAATTATGTAGGAACAAATTAACCTTTATAACCCCATGATCACTGCACATCAAGTGTGGTAAAACGTGACTTGAAGTTACAGTAATTTCTTTAGGAACACAAACAATGTCTAGTATGTTCCGTTTGCTGGTAGTTTTTTTTTTTTACAATCTGAAACAACTGTTATTTCTGAACATATGCTGCAAATAATTTCCTTACTAATGTTGTTGAATCGATATTATACTAATCTGTTTCTGGTAAATTTAAGCCCCCAGCTAATATTAGTTTTCCCTCCTGTGTTTCATGTAAGAAATGCATGAATTCCTCCAGGTCATCAGCACTTGACGCTGGTGGTCTATACACTCCAACAATTGTTATATGTTCCAAGGTTGCCTTTATTGTCACAGTTACACAGTCCATAGTATTGGTATTATCATTGAACATGTAATAATCACAGGTTGTTTAATCCTTGTCATAACACCTCCACCTGATTTTCGTTAGACTGTCTGTTACAGTAAAAACATTTCTACCCTGACAGAATGGGTTTCCAGTCATTGTTCGTTACCCACGTTTCACAAAAAAATAACAGCATCAGTCTTGTAAAAACAGCAAATTTTCCAACAAAAAAAAAACCTTTATTATTAATGCTCCTAGCATTAACAACCATCATAGATGCATCAGATGTTGCTATCTGTGAACTGTTACATTTTTGGCATGCATAGCAAAAATCCTGCCTAGTGTTTGTCAAATATTGTAAGATATCTACTGTAAAAATTCTCTTCCCTGATCTTGACAAATACCTGCCATCCTGTCTGAACATGTGTGCCCAAAACTAGACTTGGATGCGCTACACATTTTCCATTTTTTAAAACAGTACATTTTTTTCCATGTAGGTATTTACCCAAACGGCGACCTGACTATTCTTTCTATACATAATTTGTAAAATATACATCCTAATACCAGTACAAGCTACACTAAGAGGACTGTAAGTTACGTACTAACAGTCAGACTCCTTGCAGATGAGATCATTTGAACCAACTATTTGATGGTCATTATCTTGTCTGCAAATGTAAGTATCAGTTCCTCTAATAATAGAATCTCCAATTACAAGAATATCTTTTCTACCTAGATCTGAAGAATCTTCAACTTCTAATACAGTAATATCTGCTTTATTCATTTTTACAAAGAAATGGGGTTCATCACCATTAGTCTTACTAATTCCACTGTTTTCATTGCATATTAAATCTGCAAGCATACAATTCTCGTCCAGCTGGCTTTGTACATCCACAGCTCGAGCTATGTAGTCAACATCTGACTTTCTCTTCTATGTTCTTGCAATAATGTTCTTCAATCTTTCTACTTTCAGTTTTGATTTCTTACTTTCTACCTGCCCCCTGCCTCTTTTTTTCTACCTTCTCTTTTGGCAAAATGATGCCTATTCCTATAGATTGAAGGCTTTCTGATAGAAAATGTTATCATTCGCTGTAATCCATTTCTTATATAACAAACCAATGTCCTTTTTAGTACATATTCTCTTTAATTTACAGACATTTATCAGTTTATTTTTCTTTTTTGTTATTTGTTGTGAATGTCTTCCTTTCTTTCTTTCTTTCTTTCCTTCTAAACACTCTGAATCCTCAGATTGATGAATACTTGCATCCAAAATTCCAAAGTTGTGAAGAACGTCGTCTTATTTCATAGGGGTTGAATGATCTTTACAGACAATAGACACAGCATTTCCTAAATGAGATTTATTTGCTCTTCACCTAATATTACTTATCTCACCAGTCCAGTCATTAATATATATAACAACAGTTCTCCAGGCCATGACAATTGCACAAATGCAATCATCATCAGTAAGTCTAGGTTTACTTCTAATAATTGTAAGTAAATCATCCAACTTTTTACATGAGGAACACAGATCACCAGTGTCCTTTAAATATGCATAGCATTTATTACAACCTTTAAATAAGCATAGTATTTATTACACTGTACAAGATATTTGTGCTTTAGTAAATCATTAATGGCATAATCATTTAAGGAATCGATATTCAGCTTCAAACAAATAAAAAATTGTAAAAGAAAATAATAATCAAAATCAATATCCAGAGAATTCAAAGAGAACTTAAATCAAATTCTATGAGAAAAATCACACAAGCAATATACGACTAAATACTAAAGTAAGTAAAGTAAGGTTATTGTTCTGACTGTACAAGTTCTGAAAGTCAGACAAAAGCTGTAATTCCTTTACGTTCTCACTATTGCTCTCAGTTGCACTTCTTTTTAATAGAAAAGATCAATAAATCACTAACCAAGATAGGATTATACAGGTAAACTCTGGATTGTCCTGTCTCTAGTCTGTGTGAATTTATAGCTGACTAGGCCCCTTGGGATGGCTAGAACTTGCCTGTCTAAATCATATCCCTTTCTAACAACCAGCAGTGAACAGGAAAGGTAAAACAACAAAATATAAATCAAAGTATATCTTCTTGTTTACAAGCTATCCCTTCCTTCCCACAAACAGTAAAACCAGTGGTAAAAAATAAAATATAAATTCAAATAAACCATTTCTTACCAGTCTACTCCACAGCAAATCACAAACCAAGATAGGATTGTATAGATAAGCTCTGAAAATGTTAATCAGTTACCTTTGGACTTTCTCTAGGTGGGATTCTGTAATGAAATGTTCTTCTCCATCCTCAACAATGCGGCATAACTACATAGATGCAAAATTAGATCCAATCATTTCAGATATTAAATTCTAGGTGTTTCAAAGAGGCAAACTATGGAAAGTTACAATATGGCAAGGAGATATACAACTGTATAAAATATGTTTACCATGAATAAAAATGAATCTCAACTGGGCAGCAAACTCTTAATAGTCCAAGGCAATTCTTATTTGATATAATCTAAATAGTCCACCCTGGCAGATCTAACCTATTTCCATAAACTGCATTCATTAGATATTGCCTTAAAAATGGTGTACAGCTACTGCAAAGTACATTAATCTCTGCAGTCCCAGTGAGCCATATCCCACTTCATCAAACATCCTTCCTTTACTTGAATTCATCCCCATCAACAATACCTAACAAAAGAACACTACTGATAAAACTCAAGCAATGCTCTCTGCCTACAAAGAAAATGCCTTCTCAATTCTTAAAAATAGCTACTACATCAGACTGTATTCCTATCACCACACTAGCTGCTGCATTCTAGAAAGTCGTAGCCATAGCATTTGTAAAATAGCAACTGCTGCCGTCTTTAGGAGAGTGATACATCCATTACTATCGATAACTCTTTGACAAATGGCATTCTATACAGCATTCCTTTGCTAGGGAAGAAATGTGGTCCTTTCCACCTCAAACAACATTCAAACTCTAATAAGTGATACCCCATTTATCAACACGGGTTTACACTAAGCCATATCATGGATGCAGCAATTCTTGCAGTAATGGAATGTTTGCTTAGGTAATTTAATTTGAGTAATTTCATTGGTTGCTTCAAACATGGATTTTTGTCCTGCAAAGCCATTTATAATGAAAGGTAAAATCACACAAAGCCACTGGAAACAGAAACTGCACAAACCAATGTTTCAATATATACAAAGCAAAAGAAAACAAAGTGGGACTAACTGGCAAGATGTGTATGTGTGTGTGTGTGTGTGTGTGTATATATATATATATATATATATATATATATATATATATATATATATATATATATATATATATATATATACAACACTGCCCAACCACAGGGGAAATCAGCTACTCAGCGAAATGTACATCTTTGACATAACAAAAAATCCCATACTCTCATACAAAAACAATTAACTAAATAGCTTTTTCATCTATTTTTTTTTTTTTTTGCCCAGGGCACTCATTGAAACTGGATTCAGTTTCAGAAAATGGTCCCTTATATAATTACATGGATTTCGAAACAATCCCATATGGCTTAGTTCAACTAGGTTTTTTAAACTCATATTAATAAACCTTGAACGAATCCATGTTAGAAGGGAGTATTTAATCAGTACTCAAAAGCATGAAAATGTTGGGATCCTGGCCAGTGCTGCCAGCAGTTCCATGTCACGATATGCCATCTAGAAATTAAGTGAGAGCTGACGCACACCAAATATTATTTAAATCATAAATTAATAAAAAAAAACTTCCATTCACAGACTTAAGCTCCTACAGACTGCAGGCTAGGTTCCACTGAATATTATATTTTAATGATGCTCTATCCTAATTTAATTCAACACTTGATATAACTATTGATTTCTTAACTCTAATTCAAAATAACCATATGCATGCTGAAACCCACTAATGGATTATATCCACAATAAAAAGTATTATTATAATTTATATTAATTTAATAAAGTCACCCAACACAGACCCCATTTATCTGCTAATCTCATCCCATATAAATGCAAGCATTATCTGTAAGAATATTTCCTGCCTTTTGCTGGTATATGTAGTAAAATATATCTCTTTTATTAATCGTAGCCTTTTCCCTTTGAAATGTTGCTATTGCTCATTTTTTCCCAAGCATTTGTCTTATCCCTTATACCATTACTAACAGTCTTGCATAAACACTATGGCAGACTTATTATTCCTTTCCTTGTATCTGCAATACAAATATAAAAACTGGTACAGAGATATAACCTTCTTTAGCCATAGCTTTCCACTGCATGAGGGAGTGTATATGACTTACCTTACTGATACTTTTTTTAGGCAGGTTGTCTAGACCAGCTGCAGCCAGTTCCATTCTCCCTCGATCCACTCAGGCTCATTCTGATCTCCTACCCTCTCCCCATTTCCCAGCTATCCCAACTGTGTCAACATTTATACTGCTATTCTTTCCAATTCTAAGCCCATACCTCCAATCACACCTTCATTACCCTCTATCCATTATAAGACACACCCACTTACATCACTCACTACTTAGTCACATACTACCTACTCTCTATTATATTTTCCGTCCAATACCATTTTCTACACTTTTTTTCCACATAAAGCTATAATAATCTCACCAAAATGTTAACACCTCTGAACAATTTTCTTATTTTATCAACACTCATAATTTCCCTTCTTTTTTCAAATATGACAGCATTATAATGCCACAAAAATCACTGTACATCAAAATACTACCACAAACTCAGTACACTAACAAATACATCAGGTTTCTCAGACATTTCTCCAAGGTTATTTAACATAGCACTCTCACCCCCCCCCAAAACTGAAAATATTAAATATTAGTTCTAAACAAATCAATCAAAAATTCCCACTTTTTAAATCTACAAATACAATAAAAAATAAACTCTACATAGGTTCATAGGTTGGTACTAGGCTATCGGCCCTAGGGCCTATACAAGCCTAGCCATAACAATTCCCTGGCTATTTCTTCCCACACTATTTCCTTCCCTGGACCCCTGTCTAGCAGGGCGACTGACATGATCCCTGAGGTGAATTTCCTTTCTCCCATCCAATCGTCAAGGTTCCTTTTGAAGAGGGCCAAGGAGGCGCTCTGCTTGACATGTATTGGCAGTCTATTCCAGAGTCTGGGGAGTCTCTGGGTCAGGAACCTATCCCTCCAGCATGTTTTGTTTATTGTGATAGCAAGGTTTAGATCCCTGGAGCATGTGGCTCTGAGGGATTGGGATTTCTTTAAGTGTAGCATGTCCAACAGTTCTGGGTTTGACATGGCCTTGTATGTTAAGCAGAGATCACCTCTAAGTAGATGATATGCGACAAAGTATAGCTGGAGTTTCTTAAGGCGGTCAGCACAGGACATCTGCTTTAGGCCTGTGATTCTTTTAGTGAGGTATTTCTGTGGCCTTTCCAGTTGTTGCAGATGTCTTGAGAGGTACATACCAAATGGGACGTTGCATTCTATAATGGGTCTAATGAGGGATAAGTACAGTGGGACAATGACCTCCTTTTTTCTGGATGAAAAGCCCTTAGTGATGAGGTGTGCCACATAGAAGGATTTCCTGACTGTTGTGGCGATGTGGTTATTAAAGGTGAGACCACTGTCCACCTGTGTCCCTAAGTCTCTTATCACACGTTTGGTGTTTAGTGTACTGCCACCTATGTGGAATTCACGGGTACATGTTTTTTTCCAAAGGGGATAACTATACATTTCTTGGCATTGAGCTTGAGCCCATGGCTCTGGCACCAAGCATCTGTTTCTGTAAGGCCCTTTTGTAGAGTATCCACATAATTTGGGGATTCAATAATAGCTCCCAGTTTGCAGTAATCTGGGAACTTTGTTAGCCAGAGTCTCTTATTGTTGGCCTGTACTTCAGAGAAGTAGATGCCAAACAAGAGCGGTCCCAGGACTGAACCCTGAGGTACTCCACTTGTCACTTGTCTGGAGCTGGACAAACACAAACCATTTCTCTAATATCTCTTTATGCAGTGATATCCATCCCAATCCCGGCCCCATTAATGTAACTGCAGCTCAGCCCCATTCTAAACAGCTAAACTTTTTTACCTTAAATCTATGTAGTATCAGAAATAAAGTTCAGAATTTCACACATGGATCTCTAAAACCCCTGATGCTCCCTCAGAAACTAGGCTTGCACCTAACAAAAGAGTAAAAATTTCTTCCACCTGGATGCAACACAATTAGAGCAGAAAGAAAACACAAAAAAGAAATAAAGTTCAGAATTTCACACATGGATCTTTAAAACCCCTGATGCTCCCTCAGAAACTAGGCTTGCACCTAACAAAAGAGTAAAAATTTCTTCCACCTGGATGCAACACAATTAGAGCAGAAAGAAAACACAAAAAAGGAGGAGGAATTGTACTCTTTTACCCTAATTATTAGAATGTTACACCTTATTCTAAACCTATTCCACAATTTGCCAATACAGAAATATTTATCTCATTTCTAAAACTAAACAGTACAAAGAGCATATGTATTTCAGTCCTGTATATCCCTCCTGGCTAAAATATTCCCATCTTAGAAAATTTCTTATCGTGGATAGCCAACATGCACACCGAAACAATCTTATTAAGTGATGTTAACATTAACTGGCTACACTTCTCTTCAAACTTCCTAGCAGGTAGTATAAACGTCTTTGGATTCTTTCAGTTCATCTCTACTCCATCACATTAATGCAAAAATGCTAACAAGGTTCCACTCTAGACTGGATTATAGTCTCTGACCATAATAAATACTTAAAAACTGTAACTCTTCCTAATTCCTTAACTGATCACCTACCTGCCCACACCTGTAGAGCAAGTCCCTACATACAGAAACAACACCAATATAAAATGATCCATAACCATTCTCATTTTAATCAAAACACCTTTATTGACATTAAAATTTGTTAACTGGTCTCCTTTAAAAACTTCATCTTTTGATGAAGCAGCCATAATATTACTTTTCTAGACACTCTCAACTGTGTAGCCCCCCCCCCACATTGAAAAAGCATCAACTCTAAACATTTTCCACAGTTAACTAAACACTGTAAACAAATCATGAGCACCAGAGAGAAGGCATAGAAAGAATTGTTAAAATGCAAAACCATTACTCACAAACATTAAAATACTTGAGCAATCAAGTCAAAAGTCAGATAAAAAATATATAAAAAATAATTATATACACTGCTTCAGAGCAAACATAAAAATAAATACAAACAATTCTAGTCAGCCTCACTGCTTAGACTGGGCTCCAAATATGTTCCCTCTCCACATCCAAATAAATCCCCACTTCTTATTATCACCTTATTTAACAACTTTTTTATTGACTCCATTGCCAACATAACCAGTAACATAAATCATTCAACCCCCACTCTTCCTACAAGCCATGAGAATGCCAACTACTTTCAAGTTACTCCTCACTTTTCACCTGATCCTAGACAAGCTAACATTACATACCATCCAATTTTCTTCTTAAAACCTGTACCTACCGATACAGTAAAAAACATCCCTCTAAACTGAAAATTAGCTCACCCTCTGCAGATAACCACCCTGCAGAATGCTTTAAACTTGCAGCAGAAGCAATAGCATATCCTGTCAGTATGCTTATAAATTAATCAATCAGAGAATCCTGTGTTTCAAACATATGGAAAAAATCTTATGTCATCCCTCTAACCAAAGGAGATAATTCAGTTTTTATATCTAATTTGAGGCCCATTGCCATCTTTTCTCCACTTGTCAAATTACTTGAAAATGTGTCCATGAACAACTTGGCATAATAGTTAAGATATTTACCTTACAGACACAAGGTTCAGGGTTTGATTCTCACAAGGGGGTAATTGGCTAGACTTCAAATGGACCACAAGGGCAATTAGCCTAGTAGCGATCTAGAATGGGTTTGGTAAAGTGGTTAAGGTCCTCACCTCAAAAACACAAGGTACAAGGCTTGATTCTGACCTCAGGTTATTGGCTAGGCTTAAAATGGCCTTTCAGGGTACTTAGCCTAGTATTCTACTATGAACCTAAGATCTTAAATCCTATGAATTTGAATGCCACTTACAAAATTAACTCTTGACAACTACCCAATATGATTTTAGGCTTACACATAGCACTACAACTGCAGTATGTTCTTTAACTGAAACTGTCAACAATGCCAGAGACTCTAGAATATTTGTTTCATCACTATTCTTGGATCTTTCAAAGGCTTTTGACACTGCTTCTCATGAAATACGTCTATAACATCTCTCCAACGTAGTTCTATCACTTCCATCAGTCCAGTGGTTTACCACCTACTTGTCTAATAGACAGCAGTCTGTAAAATGGCAAAGCTTCAACTCATCAAATTTGCCTGATACCACTGGTGCACCACAAGGTTCTGTTCTTCTTAGTTCTATCTTGTTTAATGTTTTTGTTAATGATCTCCATACTTCTTGTCATCCAGCCTCCTTAATCCAATACGCTGATGATTCCACTGTGATCTGCTCCTCAAACAGTCTTACCCACCTACAACAGATAACACAAGACACTTTCTCTTCCAACTCACAACTCCTACTCAGTCCTGAAAAGACAAAACTTCTCCTTTTTTATCCCCAAAATACTTACTGACAAAATCAACGCTTAAGATAATTTTCTAGAATAATACTACAGTTAAAGTAATTCCCAGTACTAAACTCTTAGGCGTAACAATAGATGAAAATCTTAATTTTGAACTACATTTCCAGGACAATATAAAAAAAACATCAGAAACTAGACCTGCTCTATAGACATAAATCCTATCTAAATATAGCCACAAAAATACACCCTTGATACCCGACTTCTACCCTCATTTTGGTGCTGCTATTCTCACAAATCTTAACATCTCCCAAGAATAAAAACTAGAAATCATGCTACAACAAAACAACAAAATCTGCCATAAATTCAGGCTACCACAGCTGTCATTTTACTGCTCTTCATACTTTAAACTGGTTACAGCTTCCATAACACCTTAAAAACTTGCAGCTGTTAACAGTGTACAAAATAATTTATAAACCCAAGAACTGCCCCTCTCTTTCCTCCATAATCCTCAACTATATTCCCAATAGACCCCATAGATCGATGACTCAACACTTGCTTGCTATATGTAAACCTAGTAGAATGGCAGGCCAGACCCTATACTTCTATTCAGTAGCCAGAATATGGAATACTGTACCTTATAAATATAAGAATTAACCCAAACTTTCCATCCTTCAAACAATCACTAAAAGAATGAAACTGAACACCGAATGTTGGAACTGCTCCTGTTATCAACCTGACTAAAACTCTCTATGATTTTAACTATTAATCTGCTATTATCCACTTCTGTAAATTATTTTCCACTGTTACCCTCTCCATCCCGTTAACATTTCTTTACTATTTCAAGTCACTCTTTATCTCCCACCTGCTTCTATCTCTCAAATTACCCCTACGGTCTCTACCTATACCTCTGTCATTTTGTTTTTCTTCTCTAGTACCAATCTACTCTTCCTGCCTTATTTAACTTAACCCTAACCTCTCTGACAACATATTTTCCTTGTTAATAATATTTCAGTATCAGACTTTTACTAACAAAAAATGTAAACAATTTTAGAAAAACATAAGGTTTACCTGTCATTATCTGTATTCACAATAACTGTTCATTTGCATATACTGAACTATAATGTTTATGCTATTGTAATGTTCTTGTGTAAATTACTTGCATAATTTCTTTATTTTTTTCTGGAGCTTTTCTCCCCAGGCCTTCACTGAAAATCGGTACTGCTGGACCTGGACTCTCCCAGTAAACTAATGTAAAATAAATAAATAAAAACACATAAGGTATTCACTGGAAGCTAGAATATACATTTAGAACTGTCAACAGAATTTCAGTCCTTAGCTCTTCTGAACAAATAGAAAATAATGCAAATCATGGTTAAGCCAATCTAAGTAATAATGCTTTAACACCCTATTACAGACTAAAGACCCAGACCTACCATGTTCTAGACAGGCTTAAAGAAACATCTTTCTCCAGGAAAAACAAATAGCCTAAAACCCGATTCCTCAAAACCCACAACATTAAACCACAGCTGAAGAATTCTTATCATCCCAGGTACCCAACCACTTAATCACGTACACTTACCATACAGCTTCTAGCTTTCATCTGTTGCACTAATCAGTGCCTACTCATATTAGAAAAATAACATCACTTTTGCAGTATAATCACTAATTACCTTCCTCATGACTTGCTTCTTACAAAACCTTAAACCACAGAGATTATGTGAGTGTGATCAATCCCTCAAAGGAACTTCTCAACCTTGGTGTATCGAGTTTAACATATCACATTCCGATTTAATTTAGTCAAAACATTGCTTAATGCTATATTACTAAACTATATAAGCAAGTAACACTCTCAGTAGCTCAACAAGCAGCACACCCACTTTGGTGCAGATGGGTGTGGGTTCAATTCTTACATCAGGTGGTTAAATTAATTTTCCAATACTGGCACTGCAGTACAGCATAAGGTGGGTGCTCCCCTCCAAAATGTGTTATCTCAGATAAGACCTCAAAACAAAGCCCCATCTGCCTGACTTGGTGGTATCTTTGATGAATGTAAAAGATCCTACAACACTTATCAAAAGTGGTAGGGTAAGTTCCCCAGTGTCTTGGCCAAATTTCCCCTCAGATCTTTCCTGAAAAGCGGCCATTGGCCTAGTGGGACTACTTTAGTACTCCCACATCATGAAATAGGCCCATTGATATCCCTGTCAAGCTACTGCTCAGTTGCATTACCTGTACAAAAAAAATATCCAAAAATCAGACACAACCAACCTCTTAACTACATCCAAAGCCATGGTTTCTGGAGTTAACAGTGCAGTCTCTGTCCAGGTGATGACAGTGACAAAACATTATTAACAACCACTGATTATGTATGCACAGATCTGTCAAAGGACAGAATGCTTGTTGCATTATTTTTAGACTTCTCCAGCACCTTTGATACAGTAAATTATTTTCTCCTTATAAATAATTTATGGCAACCTAATATCAAGTCAGAACATGAGTCACAAGCTACTTGCAAGACTGCATACAATCTATCTTAGGTTCATAGATACATATCACCCTAATGACCACCAGGGCTTTTAAAAGCCTAGCTGTGCAGCCCACCTAGTTGTGTCTCCCTGTAACTTGAGCGTCAATATGGTGGGGTGTGTTAGGAGGATGCTAAAGAGTTTGCGTGAGGGGGACTAAGTTAGGGAATATATACTTTTCATCACTGTTCACCAGAGTCATGGAGGCCAGATCAGAGGTGAATTTATGATTTCCCATCCTATGGGTAAGTTTACACTTGAACAGGGTCAGGGATGAACTCTGCTTCACATGTATGGGGATCCTATTCCATGGAATAGGAATCCTTTGAGACACATATTGGTCTTGCCAGCATATTTTAATTATGTTGCAAGCAAAATTTTGGTCATTGGATCTAGTCATACCAGTGCTGTTCATTTTGAGGATATGCAAGAATTCCATAAGGGCTGGATCAGATGATACCTTATATGCCAAGCATAGATAGCCTCTCAATAACCTGTAGGTGACTGAGTATAGAAATAGGGTCTTAATGCAATCTGAGTAGGACAGTGTATTAATGCCCTGGTTTTTCTTGATGAGGAACCTTTGTGGGCATTCCAGCTGTGGCACATGCCCAGCCAGGTATATGAGAAAGGGGGCACTGTACTCATTGATGGGTCTGATAAGGACCGAGTAAGGTGGTACTTCCTTGGAATTAGATGCCAGACTTTCTTACAAATTGGGTGACATAGATTTTCTTACAAACTTAGCTACATGTTGGTTAAAGGCCAGTTTACTATCTACATATTTTCCCACATCCCTGACTAGCAGATCAACTATTAGGAATGTTTTATCGAGGGAATAATTAACCTGGGTGGATGTTTTGCCAAAAGGCACTATGATGCACTTCTTGGCATTGAGTTTTAATCTGTGTCTTTTGCACCAGTCATTTGTCTGTGTTAGACCCTCTTACAGGATGATAGTGTCATGAGGGAATCTATGATGGTTTCCAATTTAAATTGTCTACAAACTTGGCAAGCCAGAGGCCCTTTATATTATTCTTGATGTCTGAGAAGTAAATGCCAATCAGAAGCAGTCCCAGCTCAGAGCCCTGAGGTACTCCACTGATGACAGGTCTCTTGGTGGAGGTGGTCTTAATCTTGACTTCTTGGGTACTAGCTGTAAGCCATCAGGCAAGCCAATGAGTTATGTAGGGATTCATGCCTTGTTCAGTGAGTTTGTCAACAATACATGAGTGGGGTATTGTATCGAACACCTTTGCCAGGTCAAGTTAGGCAGTATGCACCATTTTTCCCTCATCTATTGCCTTGGTGGCCCTCTCAAAAAAAGTCTACCAGGTTAAGTAGGCAAGACCATCCCTTGACAAAGTCAGACTTGGATGGGTCCAGTGCATGTAGGTTGCTAACATCTTTGCTGATCATCTGCATGATAATTCATTCCATGGCTTTGCATATTAGACTAGTCAAACTGAAGGGTCTGTAGTTTCCATGGTTGGTTGTTGGACCACCCTTGTGAAGAGGGATAATGAATGCAGTCCTCCATTCATGTGGTACATAGCCTGTTTTAAGGCTGTAGATCATGTTTTAGACTATTCAGGAGGTAACCCAGTGCATCGTTGGGGTACATTCAAGCAATGTTTTTGGCCTTAGTGAGTGCTGCCATAACATGCTCCCTGATGATAGTTGGGGGGGATGCTAGAAGGGATTTCACAGGGGGTGGCAAGGGGGGGAATGAGAGTGTGAAGTTAGACCTGAACTTGTCAGCCAGCATATCACTCTGCTCAGTGACGGTGCTACCATTTACCACTATTTGGCACACTGTTGTTTGTTACTGTTAAGGTTTTAGATATAGCTGTAAAAGGCTTTGTGGTTTCCCTGGCCTGAGAGGCTATCCTGACCTCATAATTGGCTTTGTTGGACTTAATTAGTCTTTTTAGTTTCATGTTTAGTTTAATCAATGAGTTTTTGTCATTATGAGAGTAACTCTTTTCTTGGTCTTGTCTTTTTTCTTTTGTTACATATCCTGTTAATGTTAGGATTCCACCAGTATGGTTTGTTTTTGTTGTTTGTTATAAGCTTATTTCTAGTGAGCACGGCAGCCTCTATGCAGCCATTTACATGGCTGTACAGGGCTTCTGCGAACAGTCCACATAAGTTGTTATCAACTGTGGTTTTCGGGGGGGGGGGCATTGAATTTTGACAAACTGTCACTTAATAAGATGCTTGCTTTAGAATAGTTCCTAACTCTTACAGGTTTAGCTTATTTTTCCAAGTTGATCAAGTTGAGTTTTATTTTGAAGGAGACAGCTTTGTGGTCTGACCTCACCAGCAACGTTGTGACACTGGGGAGGGGGTGCAGCACTCTCCCATATAAGTTTATAGGCCCAGAATGGGTATTTGTGTTAGTAAAGTCCAGGAAATGTTGTGCCTGTGAGTTGAAGGTAATGTATGTTTCCCAGTCTATACAGTGGTAGTTAAAGTCTGCCATGACTAGGGTATTTGGTTGGATTGTGAGTGCATCCAGTAGGTCTAGGTATGAGTTATGGAATTATTGGGGCATAGATGGTGACCTATAGCTTGCTAGGATATGGTGATTTGCACTTAGATGAACTCCAGGATATCATTCTGTTCAACCAACCTAGAAGTATATTTGTTGCTAATGTAGATCAAAACACATCCACCTTTATTCTCAGGTAGAAGGCATTGAAGCTTTGCACTGCCAGAGTATGTTCTGAGGCTTGAAACCAAGTCTAGGTAATGGCACAGATGTCTATATTCTCCAGAGTGAGGAGATCTTGTATTGTGTGGAGCTTTGTGTTAAGGATCGTAGCATTGATCAGTAACAGCTTTAGGTTCCTTTGGGTTTTACTTGCAACATCAGTAGATTTGTCATTTTGGCATTGCTTAAAAAGGCTCTAAGGGGGGGTAGATAAAGTTTTAGCCAATATCTGGAAGCCCAGGGTGACAGGTGCAGGCCATCCTTCACAAAGTAACATGGACTGTTAATCATGTCCTCCCATGCTGACACATATTGAATCCCCCTGGAATGGCACCAGAAATGGAGCCAATTGTTAAAATCAAATATTCTTTGTTCATACTGTGCCATCATACTTTGCGAAGATAGAATGCTGCTCAATACAAGGTACTTTACCTATATGTGACATATATTCAGAGAGAGCCAACATGTTTCTATTCATAGAGTTCAGTGAGGCATGTCTCAGCTAATTTACATCCACATGGATTATGACATAATAATATTGGTACCTATGATGCAATGACCTGAGTGCATGCGTAACATGTTATCCTACTCTTGTCTAGTCTGGTAAATGGAGCATCTGTGGGTCATACAATGGAGTCCTCTATGAAAAGAGTCCTGTTTGTTTATCTTATGGGCTTCATTCTTGGGGATCCATTGGGTGTAAGCTTAATATATGATGTTTACTGCTGCTTTTGATGTTTGTTTTAGAAATTACTGAGCATAGACATTGCTGTTTGTAGACTTATAAGGTCTTTGAGGTTTATGAAATTTGCATTTTTAGTTCCTCAGCATAAAATCGTCTATGTCTGTGGTGAGGGGTATGTGTGCTGAATGCTGTGTGTTTGTGTGCTTGAAAAAGGTCATTGTTCCCCTCTACTCATCACTCATTAGACCCATTATAAAGTACAATGCCCCTTTTGGTATGTACCTCACAAGACATCTACAACAACTGGAAAGGCCGCAGAAATACCTCACAAAGAGGATTACTGGCCTCAAACAGATGACCTACCAAGACCGTCTCAAAAACCTCCAGCTTTACTCCGTCGCATATCGCCTCCTCAGAGGCGATCTCTGCCTAACATACAAAGCTATGTCAAACCTAGAGCTGTTGGACATGCTCCACTTAAAGAAATCCCAATCTCTCTTAGCTACATAATCTAGGGACCTAAACCTTGTCGTCACAATAAACAGGACATGCTGGAGGGATAGATTCCTGTCCCAGGGACTTCCCATACACTGGAACAAACGACCTATCTATATCAAACAAAGCTCCTCATTAGCACTCTTCAAGAAAAATCTTGATGATTGGATGGGAAATAGGAAATTAACCCCGGGGATCACCTCTGTGGCTCTGCTTGACAGGGGCACATGAAAATAATTTTCTTGGGTGGCAAAAGTCAGGGTACCTTTTTGGCTAGACTTATATAAGCCCTAGGGCCAACAGCCTAGTACCTACCTATGAACCTATGAACAACCTTGTTTGTAAGCGAGATTTTTGCCTCTAAGGAAGTTGTGTATGTACATCTCTCTCATACTGTGTTGAATTCTTTAAGGTGTAAGTCTTTGTCTTTGAACATGAGACAATTGCTACATTGTCTCAGGATGCCCATATCTACAAAGCTGTCCACTGAGACATTTGGAAATTGCATATCCATGTTGTCTGAACCTGTATTAGGAGGGCTGCTATGGTTTAATTACTGGGTTTTACAGAAGTCTCCTGGGGTGGTTTCTAGGGTTAGGGCTAGATGTGCAGAGTGCTATGACCTGGTCTTACTGCTGTTTGTTGTGCAAGATAGCTGCTCTAAGCTTAACTCCATTCAATACATGACTAAGTTACAGGTCAGAGTCCTAATACTGGTTTTAGTGGTAAATGTTATTGTCTAAGCATTTGCATCTGTATAGGGCACTGCAACCACTGCTGCAAGGTGAGCAGCTCCACAGAAATATACCTAATTTATAGCAAGCAGAAAAAAGCAGAAATCGAAATCCTGGGCCCTCTAGCCAATAAACAGCTACACTTTGAGCTCTTCTTGTGTGCTTCTCAACTCAAAGAGACCAGGCAAACACTTATTTCCTCCTAGAGCCTATTGGGCTAGTTTCAGCAAAGCTGATTTAGATAAGAAACAAAAATAATTTGTTTACAGTTAAAACAACAAAAATTAACTGTTACAAGACAGATATTCACTTATCTGGTGTAGAGGTACTCAGAAGCTAGAGTTTTTTGCTTAAAGATGTAATCAGGAAATGCTCCCAACGCAGAGTGGCCATAATAACCAACAAGAGGTAAAACACACAGTGATGTATGGAATTAAGGAACCAATAGAAATCCCATCACTAAACAGATCTGTAACAAGCCACTTTAAACCAGACACCCTGACCTCAAAAGTACAAGCCACGCTTCCACTCCAGCTATGTAGTTACTGCTGGGGCTTACTTGGCTAGTTTCAACAAAGTTGATTTAGCTAAAGAACAAAATGGTTTGCTTACAGTTAAAATAGCCAACAAATTAACTGATAAAAGAAAAAAATGTACTTATCTGGTATAGAGATACTCAGTAGATAGATCCTAACAAGAAAGTGTTTCCAGTGCAGAGAGGCCACAGAAAGCTAGTTCTACCCCAACCAGTGTTCCACATGGAAAACCTTAGAGTTTAGCCCTATTTTCAGCTTTTGTTCATTTTTAAATAGAATTGAGACAATCTGTCATGAAAACAAATTAGGTCAAATGCCAGATAAGTCCACACTATTTTGCTCAACAAGCACCTCAGGTGGACAACAGCAACTATAATTATCCCTCATAGTATTACAACAGTCGTCAAAAGACACCTGTCTGCATCGTCATGCAAATAAATCAAATAGGTAACATCATTCTCTGTTCTCAAAACTCAGACAGAAATCAGCTAAAAAATCTTACAATTCTTCCCAATGTATCTGGGGTGACACAGTGGTGCAGCAGTTAGCATTGGTGCCTCACAGCAAGGGCTTCTCTGGTTCAGTTCTTAGCTGTGGTGTCTTCTGTGTGGAGTCTGAATGTCCTCCCTGGATTTGCATGAGTTTCCTCCCACATTCCAAAGACAAGTCTCCACTGAAAATGGTCTCTGTCCCAGTGAATAAATGTTAAATAAATAAATCAGGCTTAAATAATTAGCAAAATATAGAAATATCACACCAATACTTAAAATTAGCCATCTATAAAAAAATTCTTTATTTGGACCAAAAAAAAATTATGAGAACACTGAACAGATTCAAGCATTATCTAAGAAAACAAGCAAATACATTACAAGATTTAACTGTTGTTCTTCTCCTTCTTCTTCTTCTTTCGGCTTTTCCCGGTTAGGGGTCGCCACAGCGGAACTCCGGTCCGCTAATGATTGGCAGTAGATTTTTACGGTGCCGAGGTGCCAGCTCAATGCCCAACCTTCAACGAAGGCACACCCATTTATGCATGTCTTTCGAATGCTACTCCACCATGGGGAGGACATGCAGACTCCACATAGAGGGCGATCTAGCCGAGAATCGAATGTGATAACCTCTTGCTGTAAGGCGACAACGCTACTGCTGTACCACAGCGGCTTCCACAAGATTTAACTGTTCTTCACCCAAAAGTATTGAATGAATACATTCTTGGAGAAGGTAAATGGTGTGGTTAACATTGTATTCTGTAACTGTATTGATAAAACATTGTGAGGCAGACTTGTCACAAAGTCTAATAATATACTAAATGGTAGGATTATTCAAACACATACCACAACTCACCAAAAGAATAGGGTAATGTGACGTTTGTGTTTTGGGAAAGATCTTCAGATAATTCCATATATAGTTCACATAACTGCTCTCATGTATCTTAAGTAATACAAATGAAATAATATAAATGAAACTCATTTAACTTGCACTACTTATTCATTGTATCCCACAGAAAATCACATTTCTAAAGTCTTGCAATGTATGCATTTAGAGAGTGGTCATTGCAATGGGAGAATATTCCTTACCACAAGATAAAATGATCTCAGTGCTAAAAACAATATTTAGGAGTGTAGAAATGCAGATCCTTGCACTGGATTGTGGGGGACAAATGCTGTCTACAGTGCCTGCAAAAATATTATTTTCTGATTTATTTTGTTAAAGAATTTGCTTTTGTCAGCTGTCTCTTGAGATGGAGGTTTTAGTTACTTGGATTTTTGGACATTGTTATTTGGCAAATTGTTTTGGAGATTTGTCTGTCAATGAATCTGCCTATTTCCACAAATTTTATTCACAAATATCTCTAAAACAACCTTTTGCAACTGAGAATCTGGTCACTGTAAAATAGGCACATTTACTGGTAGTCCACACCTAAATGAACTGAATGAGCTATCTCTCTCTTAAATGGACACATACTGTGAATATAATCTCGTTTATAAAATTCTTTATAAAATCAGTGCATTTCAACATCACAAATGGTAATACAAAAATGTACCAGGACATTTTGGTCCACTAATAACTTAAAGACCCTATGGTGCCATTTTTAGGCAATGCCAATCCGATAAACCTTCTAACCTAATAAATTCTAAGCAACATAAACTAAAGGTGTTACTGCTCAGTGCTAAGAGTGTCAACTAAAAGCTCCACTCCCTGGAAATGCACCTTACCCTGCAGAGTGTTGACATCAATGCAGTTACTGAAACATGTTTTAAAGCTGCAGAAGGCACCCCAGCAGTACAAGGCTATAATTCCTTGGCTACCACACAAGAAGTGACAAGAGGTAGAGGTGTGTCAATCTACATAAAAAGTAAGCACACCTCAAGATTGTTCAAACAATATGACATGATTGAGCTACTCTCTGTTCGACTAACCTTAGGTAAAGCCCATTACCCTATTCTTACTAGCTACAGGCCCCCATCTATGACCCAGTCTATTCATACCATATGCATGAATGTACTGGAGTCACTCACAAGTCACCTGACACTATATTCATGGGTGATTTCAACTATCCCACCATAAACTGTGATTCACACACAACCACTAATATGCAGTCTGAAATATTCCTGGATTTTGTCAATGCAAACATATACCTACTAGGGATACAAATATCCCGGATCTGGTACTCAGTAATATGAGGAAACATTGCACCCTCCCTCCTTGTATAATGTCCTCACTGATTAGATCAGATCACAAAGTGGTCACCCTTGAAATAAATAAATATAAAAGCTGAAATCCAAGCAAACTCCAAAACCTTTAAGAACTTTTCCAAGGCTAACTACTTCCTATTAAGTAAAGCATAACTAAATTCCATGCCCCACCAAACTCAGAAAACACAGTGATCTATGCAGAAGTGTTTGCAGAAACCCTGTACAAGCATGTAAATAACTGCTTAGAAACAGCAGTACCAAACCTAAATAAACTTAGAACAAACTCCAAAAATAATCCACCTTGGTGGACCCCCAGGATTAATAGGATATACAACAAAAGAAAGAAAGAAAATCCTGTCCAGAAATAGGAAGGGCTATGCCAAAAAGTCAAAAAACGTCCTCATCAGTCTCAACAAGCAACTCTGGGGAATACTGAAGTCCACCAAAACAAACTTTGAGGTAAAAATAGCCTCCCAGGCTAAGGATAACCATAAAACATGTTTCAGTTATTTACACAACCTTAAAGGGAAAACCCAACAGTGTCCTGAACTAAGAGTAAATGGAATTTCCTATGCTGAGCCAGGAGATATAGCAAATCTGCTGCCAATAAATTTAGCTCCAATTTCACCCCCCTATCACCCCCAATTCCTCCCAGGAAATATGCTGTACCATTTCTCTACCTACTATAACTAAAGAACAGGTTCTCACTGTATTCTCCAAAGCTAGAAACACTGCATCAGTGGGTCCTAATAATATTCTAGATGCCTCCTAAATAACTTGAAACATAACCTGTCAGGCCCACTAGAATCTCTATTCAGCCACATTATACAGACAAGCTTCATTCCTACGGAATGGAGAACTGCAACAGTCAGCCTTCTACCCAAAGGTGGATCTTCAACATACCCAGGGAACTACAGACATATAAGTCTGACTATTCTTTTATGCAAGGCCATGGAAAGAATTATTGTGGACCTACTAAACAAAGACAAAGGAGGTCTTCAAAAAGTGGACCTATCCTAGCTGGGTTTTGTCAAGGATGGGTCATGCCTATTAAACTTGGTGGACTTCTTTGAGAAGACCACTAGAGCATGGATGAGGATACAACAGTACATACTCCCTACCTTGACCTCGACAAGGCATTTGACACAATACCTCACTACAGTATTATAGACAAACTCACAAATATAGGCATAAATCCTTATGTCACCCAATGGATAGAGAAATGGCTCACAGATAGAACACATGAAGTTAAGGTGGGGAAATCCACCTCCACCAACAGGTCTGCTACTAGTGGTATCCCACAGAGTTTGGTACTGGGACCCCCTCCTGTTTGGAATATACTTCTCTAAAGTCAAGGTACATGTGGACAGCCTTTGGCTTACCAAATCTGCTGATGACTGCAAGTTGGGTGCAATCACTGAATCCCTCAAAAATGTAGATTTCCAGTAGGAGGGTCTGGCACTGACAAATAACTGGTGCCAGAACCATAGCCTAAAACTCATTGCAAAACAATGAATAATTATACCCTTTGGGAAGACGACCACCCCTGCAAATTACAACATTGATAACATTCCCCTAAGAGTAGACCCAGTAGTAAGGGACTTGGGAACTCAGGTTGACAGTAACCTGAACTTTGATCATCATGTATCCATGATAGTGAAAAAAATCCTTCAATGTGGGGCAACTTGTAAATAAGGGCAGGATATCCAGATCTAAGGGGATAATAGTTCCACTATTTTCAGTTGTCATTAGACAGAGAACAGAATATGAAGCAATATGTCAAATTGTCACTGTGAATGTCAGAAAAAAGTATATTGGGTAGATACAATAGGATACTTATACTTAGATACTTATAATATACTTATAAAAGTATATTGGGTAGATACAATAGGATACTTATACTTAGATACTTATAATATACTTATAGTATGATAGATACTTAGGAACCAGTCTTTGCAGTTAAACAACTGGCCACAAGGTGGCACCTTCCCACTATCCTAATTACACCTCATACACTGTTTTCTAACCTCCCTCAGCCCTTACTTACTTTGTCTTTTAAACGGAGTCTCTTTCACTGACCTATTCATTTTCAACCTTCCCTCCCTGACCTTGCTATACAATACTCCTACCACACTCCTGTACCCCAATGTAGTATATCTCCTCAGATTAGCCTAATATACCATTATACTTCTCTCACTCTCTGACCTACCTGCTGTTTTCCTCCACTCTATAGATTGTCTTCCTTAGTAATCCACTCCCTTGTGTCTTCCCGCTCCGTCCTTTGGGCTCACTCCACTCCCCTACCCTGCCCCCAATTGCCACCCACCCCCAGTGTCTCTTAACTTATACCCTCATAAGCACACACCCTTTTCCATCAACCAATCATACTAATACTACTAGCCACACCCTACATTTCTATCACCACTCCCCGAGGAATATATCTCCACCCACTAACACCAGCCTAACCTTCCATAAGTCAACCCCTGCTCTCAGTCCTTCCCCTCTAATACCTACTATACACTCCTCTGCCATGCCTGACCAACACCAATCTTTACTAGTACTCTTACTCCTAACTTCTCTTACCACTACGTACCTCCTAACCTCCTATGAATATCCCCTCCTCTCTACTCTTACCATCCCTGCCAAACAAACAACACTTTATCCATCTTTATCTAAAAACTTTCTCAATGCCCTCTACAAGCCCAGTTACTATCAAGCTAAATAACATCATCTAATTCATATTAAATACTCAATTCTAAGCAATAGAAAATTACTTGACTACCACTGTAAACGTCTGCAATACTACAACTTTATACTACTCCACTCCTTAACAGATGGAGACATTCACCCCACCCCTGGTCCAAACCCTTCCCCACCCCCCACTAACTGCAACCAAAACAAAACAATCCCTTTACCAGCAACCAAACCTTTCAAATCACTCTCAATAGCCCATCTAAACATACGTAGTATTTGCAACAAAATACCACAAATTCATGCCCTTCTAGATGTTCAGCAGTTTGACATCCTCTGCTTATCAGAAACTTGGCTAAAACCCACAATAAAAGATAATGAAATTTTCCCCCAGGGCTATAATATCTTTAGACAAGACTGCACTAATAAAAAAGGTGGAGGGGTAGCAATTCTCTTTAAAGCAAGACTACAAATTACCAAAATAAATCATAACCTACCCTCAGATAATAATGTAGAAATAATTATGTCTAAACTGCAGCTTAACTCTCATAAATCAGTTAACATCATCTGCACCTACCTTCCCCCAGGTAAAAATATTGCAATACTAGAAGGCTTACTAAACTGGCTTTCTAAAAATCTCCATCAGGAAACAATACTCCTAGGAGACTTTAATATAGACTGGAATTTATGTAGCCGCACTAACCCAGCCACCCTGATCACAACCTGTTTGGCTTCTCACAAGCTATAAACTCTCCAACTAGAACAAATAAACTTAATAATAAAGAAAGTATCCTGGACTGGATACTAACAAATAGCCCACAACAAAAATATACAACAGGAACCCTCCCAGACAACCTTAGTGACCACTCTCTAATATATATTATCAGACATAAAACAAGTTTAGCTATCCCTATTTCAGTCAGAACAGTCCATACCAAAAAACATTTTGACCACAAACTGTTTCAAACTGAACTTACGCAATGCAACTGGTCACCTCTTAAGTCTCTCCCTATAAATATAGCAGTTAATTACTTCAGTACCACTTTCCTGGCTATATTAGACCATCATGCCCCAATGCGCTCCATAAGAATGAAAACTAAACCAGCCAAATGGCTCTCAAATCATACTAAGAAACTAATCCTTAATAGAAACAAATCTTGGGCAAAATGGCGTACCACAAGGAATAATACTGATCACCAAACTTTTAGACAACAAAGAAACATAACAAAAAAAGCTATCCTACAAGATAAAAAGAACTTTTATATTCAACTACAACAATTATCCCTTCAACAACCACAAAAGTTCTGGACTACTATTAACACACTACTATCACCAGGCAAGGTAGCCACACCTAATCCACTAGGCTCCAACCATGACTGTCCAACCCAAACAGCAAATGCCTTTAATAATTTCTTTACTACTGCTATACTAAATCTAGCAAATCAACAAAACCTGATACTTCCAAATTGCCCACTCCTAGCTCTACCCCCCCTTCCATCTCGGACCTATACCCACCTTCTATATCTCCTCCTTACTTCAAAAATTAAAACTGACTACCCCCTCAGCTGATAAATTACCAGCAGAATACCTTCAAATAGGAGCCAAAGTTATTGCCTATCCCATCTCCATATTGATTAATAGAACCATAAAAGAAGGCACTATTCCATCTATCTGGAAAATCTCACACATTATTCCTCTTCACAAAGGTGGAGACTCCACTGATTTCTCCAACTATCGCCCCATAGCTCTACTCTCTCCACTCGCTAAAATAATGGAGAAATGCATCCACAAACAATTACTAAACCACCTACTCCTCCATAATCTTCTAGCTAACTGTCAACATGGTTTTCGGCCATTCCATAGTACCACCACAGCCTTGTTATCCTTTACTAACAGTATCAACAAAAATCGCAATAAAAATATTCCTTCCTCAGCATTCTTTGTAGACCTATCCAAAGCCTTTGACATGGTCAGTCATCAGCTTCTCCTCCACCTTCTGAAGTTCCTCTCTCTCGACAATCCTGCTATGAACTGGTTTACATCTTACCTGGAAAACTGAAAACAAGCAGTGCTCTGGCAAAACCATCTTTCAGACCTCCTTCCCACCTCCCTAGGTGACCCTCAGGGCTCCATTTTAGGACCACTATTGTTTTCCATTTTCATAAATGACCTTCATCTTTCTACTCCACTCTCTACCTGCATTCAATATGCAGATGACTCTACCATAATCTGTTCTGGCACATCCCAAACTGAACTTCATTCTCTCACACAAAAAGCTTTCACCACTATAGAACAATGGTTCTCTAACCATTGTCTTCTCCTTAACCCTAAAAAAAACAAACTTTTGCTCTTTACACCCTCTTACTTGTCTCCCCCTCTTCATTTCACACTCACATCCCGTAATGGTACCGTTATTTTTCCAGACCCCACCACCAAACTCCTAGGTATTACAATTGACAATCAACTAAAGTTTGACAGTCACATAAACACTGCAATAAAGAATATTAACAGAAAACTCGGATCCCTCTATAGAATTAAACCTTTCCTAACACCTGAAGCCAGGACCACAATATCTAGAACTCACCTAATCTCTACCCTATTATATGCTTCAACCATATATACCAATCTTTCTAAAAACAACCTTAACAAACTAGCTAGATCATACAACAATATTGCCAGATTTGCTACAAACTCTCCTTACAGGACTCATCACTGCCAAAACCTAAAACAACTAGGCTGGCTGGAATTACCTCACCAATTACAATTCAACCAACTTATAATTGCCCACACAGTCCTATAACAACCCAACAACACCCCAATTCTTTCTACCTTCATAAGGTCATATATCAACCTGAGGAATCTACGTTCCGCTAACAAAATGTTGATTTACACTTCCTTATCATATAATTCAGCAGGCGACTCCATATTTTCTAACTCAGTTGGTAAAATATGAAATCAGTTACCACAAGACCTTACAACCCTAACCTCTCTCCCACTATTTAAAACTAACCTAAAACATTTCCTCTCTAACCACTGGTTATGCTCTTGTATCAACCCTGACTAACTATTATTCACTAATTTTCCTGTTTCATTTAAAACAGAATATTCTGAACTATAAACCTCTTTATGTAACTCTCTATAAACTAATCTTTTCTCTTAATTTCTAACATTATCATTCCTGAGTACTACTTTCCATGTTTGATTCTTTAACTCACTTTTTAATGGTACTTTCTTGTAAATTATGTTTTGGTATTTGTAAATTTTTACAAATCAAAATATGTAAATTGTAAATTTTTGTTAATCTGATGATGCATCATTCTATATTAATGTTATTTTCTAATAGTTGTACGATATATCTCTGTGCTTTTTTTCCCCCGAGGATGTTTTTAATATGTTTTTTTACTGGAGCTTTTCTCCTCGGGCCTCCACTGAAAATGGACATGTATCCAGTTGGATTAGCCCGGTCAACAAATGTAAAATAAATAAAAAAATAAAATAAAATACAGTTAAAAACATATTTCAAATACTCTTTTAAAGTAATTTACAAAACTGTCAAGAAATTATAAAAATAGGAAAGAGGTGGCTGGAATTTACTGGCGAAAACAGCCAAAGGAAGCAAGGTATTGGGAAAATAACTAGAGAGAGAAAGGTAATATAGTGTGATGAGACTAATAAAAGTTTGGACTACAGGTTAGAAACTGCCTTCCCTACCAGAGACTGATATCAGAGTATAAATACAAATAGCAAATAGAAATGGACAGGGGAGTCCTAAGTGAAAGAACTGCTCTGGTAAAGTTTTTAGTTGAATATAGAGTGGAAGCTGCTGTTAAAAAGAGATAATTAGATGACCATATAAAGTATTGCATGGTAGCTATAAGAATCAATTTGAGGAGATTAGAAAAGAATGGGAAGAGAGATTGGAAAAGCAGTTTATAAGGGAACACTAGTGGGACATATGTGGCACCCAATTATGCAACAAAGTCCAGAAGGTTTAAGATTTTCACTTGGAAATGTCTGCATAGGTATTTTATACCCCAAGCAGACTTCACAAAATTTTTTCCTCAGGTGGATCGAAAATGTTGGAGTTGTCATGGGTAAGAAAGCGGTAACCAGAAACATGTTTTTGGGAGTGTAATCAGTTTGCAAATTTAAAAAAATCCCTACAGAGTAATGTGTCAGAAATATTAGGGAAGAAATTTGTTGTAACTAGGGAAATTATTCTTTTGAGCTGGGACATAGGATCTGAGCTGCCTTAACATTGTCGTAAGGGCTTACTTTTATTTGTTTATTTATTTATTTATTATTCATTCTTTTCTTGACTGGGTTAGTCCCATTAGGCTAGCAGCCCCCCTTCAGGTGGTAACCCTTATTAAAGTTAATTCTACTGGCTGAAAAAACAGATCCTAGAAAACAGAAATCAAACTCTAAACCAACTGCATTTGAAGTATTGAATATTGTAAAAGAGATAAAAGAACTGACAGGTGGATCTTTAGAAAAAGGAAGGAGCAAATAACATAGAAATAAATGGAATTTGTGGGAACAACATATGCATAATAATGTTCAGCAGGCATAGTAAGGTTTAAGTGAAGGCAGGAAATGAGCAATTTATGTAAAGGACCAAATGATTGCTATTATAAAGAAAGAAAATATATAAGTAATGTATAATGTATGTAAAAAATAATATGGTTTATTTTTTCTATTAATGTATGTGTACCCATGTCTTAAGTGATAATTTAATAAAAATGTTAAAAATTATTTTAAGATACTCAGATATAAAATATTCCTAAGATTGCCATTCCACTATTATGGATTTCAGTGCAGCTCAATGCTGAATTTGACCATATCACTTTTTCCCCCTCAGCATAGCAGCTTTTAGTTATAGGATGTTTGCAATGAAAAAAGCATTGCTTTGTCTCATAAAATATACAGATGACTTTACCTGTGGTATAATGTCATCTCAGAAGAGATATATTGTAAACATGTTATATACCACACCCTGAAAAGATATCATATGCCTCCCCTAATGGAACCTGAGTACAATACAACACACTAAACTATTGTTGTAAAATGACAGAAAACAATATATTTGGTATCAACACAGGACACCTCAGAAAAACTTTCAGTAAATTATAACTGGATACTCAAATACAAACTGACAGCACGCCTGTCATTCTACCATTAGAGACTTCAGTATATCTCAATGCTGAATGTACATGCAGGAATTTGTCTCTCTTAGCAGAAGGAAATTTGATCAATGTATGCTTGCACTAAGAAAGGTGTTGCTTTTTTGATAAAATATATGATTTTTATTACAGATAAATGGATAACTCATTAAAAGATATATTCTTTCTGGCTCTATGTCATAGAGGGATGGAGTACTGGCTGCAAGTCCAAAAACATTACTTTGACTAGCAGTTACTGCACTGGAGCAGCCAGGCATGGATGTTGGGAAATGTTGGGGCTACTGTTCAAAGGCAAGTGGTTCCCAATGAATATTGGCAACCTTTTCCCAGATGAAAGTCTGACTACCATTCCTGGTAGAAAGGGGGGCAGGGATTGGGTGGGTCATTGTCAAATGAAATGATACATCTGACATCATGCCATGACCCCCTCAATTAGGAATTTCTATCCCCTGCATATTCAAGGAAATCCCTGTCCTCATTAGCTGTACATATGATATCCCTTCCCTGCTCCTTGTCCCTGAATGAAGAGGCTACAATTTCACAAGGTGAGACCATAAAGTTGAACTTTCTATGAAGTGAGGGTGTACCTTTTGAAGGCATAGAGCAGTATTTTGCGGACATATCCTGGTAAGGGGTAAGATTTTTCTACAGGGGTTAAAGTCACACCTCAGAGGAAAGGAGATACCTGTAAGTCAAAGAATGCATTTTCTCAGCACGTGCTACAGTTATCACCATGAAAAGAAGTCACATGCCCACCCCAATGGATACTTACTATTATGTAGCATGCTATACTGTTGCAGTGAAATGCCTATACATGTGGATGTGTAATAGGAGTATCATAATTCTCATGCAAGAGTTCTTTATAAAGCTTTCAATGATTGATTCCTGGATCTACTTTATAAACCAGGGTGGAGCACTGATCCAAATGGACCCTTTTCAACCTTGTTCCAGAACAAACAGTGTTTTTTTTATCTAGGTATGGCAAAAAATACAAGGCTGGGAGATTAGCTCTGAATAAGGAAAGGGCATAAAAATACAAAGTCACAAAGGAGGAGAAGAAACACCACCCCACAGAAGGAGTGATTGAATCAGAGCCCATAGTAAGTAGCTTGACAATGAAGGCAGATAAAGAGGACATGCTGGTAAACTAATGCACAGTATCTGTTCTCAAACACAACAGGGTGAGGGAAGAGGGACTATGGAAATAATAGTGGAGATTAATAGGAAAATATGGTTATATTCATGGGAGAATCTAAGGAAGACCTTAAGGTAAGGAGTTGAAAAGAAGCTGAAGTGAAGTTAAATGAGATCTTGGACCACAGAGGGTCAGACAGTTGGCACAAGACTGTACCAGAATGAATAATGCCCTCCCAAAGACACATAGGACAGGGATGTTGAATTGAAAGTGCTGTTAGCCAGCAATGTTCCCACCAATGATTGGCTTAGCGATAATTGAAGGTAAGAAGTAAAAAACAAATATGATGGTGTGGAATTTCATGGGCTGGATTAGGCAGAATTTCAGAAAAGGATCAAAGATGAACTAGAGGTCTAGAAACAAATCAAGGGTGTCAGCAAGGAACTGGAATGGAGAATTCAAGGCTATGGCAAATGGTTTGAGAGACAGGAAAAAGAAAAATAGGTTAGAAGGATGATATGGCTGTGTAGTGATGTGAGGTTGCAGGATAAAAGATAGGGAGAGCATACAAAAGGTGGAAAGATGTGTGGGGATGTGGAGGAAGCAAAATATAAGCAAGAAAGCAAGCAAAAGAATGAAGAAAGACTTGAAGGCAGGAAAGTTGCAAGTCAAAAGTAAGTTGGCAATATAAGTTAAGAACAAGAAGAAAAGCTTTTATAGGAGAAAAAATAATGGGGAAAATGAGACAGCTCTGTCTGGTTTCAGTAAGGATGACACAGAGAACACAAATGAAAGGGAAAAATTGAGATTACTAAAAGGATACAAGGCCTAAACAAAATGTCATACATGGACTGACTTAAAGTCCTGTCACTATACTCGGTATCCTACAGATTGCTTAGAGGTGATCTGTGTCTGGCAGGCAAGGCATCCTCTGACCCATTACTGATGGATTTACTGTACATCAGCAAGACAAATAACATAAGAAATCATTGGCCTAGGGATCTAAACTTGTTCTGCAACATCAACAGTAAAATTTGGATGGACAGGTATATGTCGCAGAGGAAACCACTGCTGTGGAGCAGACTCCCTATCCGCATAAAACAGAGTTCATCCCTGTTCATTTTCAAGTGCAACTTAGATCTATGGATGAGAATCAGAATATTTATTCCAGGACTGCCCCCTGTACTAATACTAATGGACAGAAGCAGCTTGTATGGGTCCCCTAAAATTATCTATGGTATGACCCCAATTATTCTCATTAGGGGTAATATATAAGTATCGACCATGGAATGGGTAAGGCCAGTCTATAACCAAATGGGATAGGTTAATTTGAGCAGAAAAAGGGAAACTGGCTAGGCTTAAAATGGCCGGCAAGGGCAGCTAGCCTAGTAATTACCTGTGAACCTATGAACTTATAAGATATTCAATGAGTGCTTTGCCTTTGTACTCATGAAGAAAAGGCATAGGAAGGTGTCATGTTGTGTAGGAGGTATGACAAATTGTGGGGAGCACTGGATAGACATCAAAATAGAGAAGAAAGAGGGGAGAAGATCTAGTTGACATTAGGGACAACATGGCAAAGGGACTAGACGGACTGCTTTCCAGGCCCTCAGGAATCTGACCATCCTCACTGAAGATCACTAACTGCAACAAAACTGCCAGAGGAATGAAACCCATAGCTTGCACAAGGCTTGTACAAGAAGGGGGATCCACACAACTAAAGGCATGACAACAGTACTAGCCGAAAAAGTAATGAAGTAATGTACAAAATCCTGAGGGGAAGACTGCTGCTCTGCAAGACAACAGCCAAAACAGATGTGTGGCCAAAAGAAACTATCAGCTTTATGGCTGGTTTAAAGGAGTACCAGCAGACATGGTCTAGTTGGAGTTTCCCATGGACTTTGACTCAGTTCTGCACAGGCTCCTGATATTAAAGTTGCAAGAATTGATGTATAGATGTAGGACTTAGACTGAAAGACTGGACTACAATGCAGCTGAAGTGCAGGACACTAAAGATTCAGGTAAGAAGGACAATGTCTGGAATAAGAATGGTAATTAGTGGAGAACCATAAGGGTTGGTCTTCAGTCCTAAACTCTTTAGTATGCTTCTTTCAGACGTATCTCAGGTATCGGAGAACAGGATCTTCTTCATCAACAATAACACAAAAATAAAATACAGCAGTGAGGCATGACAGAAAAATCTAAGAAAGGGCATGGAATGACTGGCTGACATTTCAGGGTTCAATGCAGAGTAAAGCAAAGTACTACATATGAGCCACAACTACTCTAGTGTGAAGCATCAGAATGGAGAATTGAAACTGATGGTGGCAGAGCAGGAAAATTATCTGGAGGTGTTTGTTACACCTCTCCTGAGCAATTAGCAGTGGAGTGAGAGTGTTGTGGCTGTATCAAACAGAATGCTGCTGCTGTATGTCCCCTGAGGACTGACTCCAGAAATTAACTTGTAATTTGGCAGAGCCATTGTCAGATTTGATGTACAGAACGTACAGATTTGTAAGCCACACAAGAAGTTGAATATCATGTTCTTGGAAGGAGTCCATTGGAAGGCTATCATTGGGGCTGTGAGAGGGAGGGAGAAGGATTGGTAAAAGACTAGCTTATCTGGAGCTCTACACACCACAGACCAGAAGATTCAAAGAGACATGGTGCAGGTGCACAATATCATGTCATGAAGCTGTTCAGAAGACATCCTGAACAGGAAGGATGAGGCGACAGAAGGACCAGAGGTAGCAGATTTTACAGACTGGCTACTCCTTGGATTTTCAAATATATTGTGAGCCCATGGAATGGCGTAAAAGATTGTGTGATGGAAAGAGAATCCATGAAGACATTAAGAAGGGAATGGGGCAGTTGAATAAAGCATGAGCAGGAAGGAAGAAATGGAGTGGATGCAGAAAATTATTCCATTTAAAGTCACATAGATAGGCTAATTGACCTGTACCTTTACTAAGGTACTAACAAGGAAACAATTCATCTACAGGATCACCACAAGTATATTCATTAAAATCAACAATAGCATATGTGGTTTGTAAGCCATGTCTGGAAAGAACCACATATACCTCATGGAATACATGCAACACCCAACACTATACATAAGCCTGCAACCAATGAACCCCCAAGAACAAAGCCCATAAGACAAGCAAGCACTTTACTTAGTACTCTTGTCATAGGGAATTCTATTTTATGACACAGACTCTCATGAGGCTGGACAAGAAAAAGATAATGGTTACTTGCCTATCTGTAGTTAGGCTCTGCAATATCACGCATGCACTCAAGTCACTACATCACAGGTACTAATATGACTTTATCATAGTCCATGTGGGTGCTAATGGTCTGAGGCATACCTCATTGGACTATATGAAAATAGACATTATAGATCTCTCTGAATATGTGTCACAGATGGGTATGTGACTTGCATTAAGCAACATTCTACCAGCACCAAGGATGATTCCACAGTATGAACACAAAATGATTGATGTTAATAACTGGCTTAGTTTCTGGTGTCAGTCCATGAGAATCTAACATCTATTAGCATGGCAGGACATGGCTAACAGACCACTTTGCTTTGCCAAGGATGGCATGCACCTGTCCCCCCTGGGCTTTCACATACTGGCTAAAATTTTATCCATCCTCTTACAGCCTTTTTTGGGCAATGTGAAAATGACAAAACTACCAACATAGCAAAAAAAAAAAAAAAAAACTCAAAGCAACCTTAAGATATTACTGCTCAATACTAGCAGCCTAAAGAAGAAACTCCATACTCTACAAGCTCTCCTCACTCTGGAGAATGGAGACATCTTTGCTGTTACTGAGACTTGATTTAAAGCCACAGAAAGTACTCTGGCAGCGGAAGACTACAGTGCATTCCACACATTTAAACCAACAGCAGCATACACAGGGCTAAATTTGGAGGTGACTCAATCTACATTAGCAGCAAATACAACTCTAGGTTGTTTAAACAGGATGACGCCCTGGAGTTCATTCAAGTCCAAGTCTCCATAGATTAGGTTCCCTCCCATGTAATGGCCAGCTACAGGTCACTATCTATGACTCATGAAGCTCACAACTCTTACCTAGACCTACTAGAGGTACTCAACATGCTACCAAGTGCTTTATTCATGGGAGACTTTAACTACCTCTCTATAGACTGGAAAATGTACACTGCCTCTAATTAAAGTTTCCTGGACTTTAGCAACACAAACACCCTGAACCAGATAGTGCACTCTCCAACCAGAGGATGAAACATATTCGACCTATTACTCATTAACATGGGAAAGGGTTCCTATTACATTATCAAAGTTCTGAAACTTTGAACACCATAAGGTCGAACCCTTATGTTCGAAGTGTCAGAACTTCAATAACGCTAAAAAAAAAAAAAAAACAAAGAATAAAGTCTTGCAAGCAGGGGGGGCAAGCCCCTCTGCACCCCCCACACCCCCTGCTCTTTAAATATACCATCTCTGAGATCACACTACAGTGTGGTAAAGGGAAATCTTCCCTTTCTGCACTGTATTGCGATCTCGGAGTTGGTATATTTAAAGAGCGGGGGGGGTGTGGGGGTGCAGGTGGGCTTGCCCCCTTGTTTGCAACAGTTAAGTAGGTTTTAGATTTTTTTATTTTATCTTTTTATTTTTACATTCGAATTCTTGAAACTTCAAACATCTGAGTTCGATGTTCTCAGGTTCGAAGTTTCAAGGATTCAACAATGTAATTGGAGCCCCATGGGAAAGTGCTGAACCCCCCCCCTCCATATCACATTGTCATTGGTGAAGTAGAACCACAAAGTTGACACCCCACATATGAGCTAGGAACTAGACTAAAGCAAACTACATCCTATCAAGTGACAGTTTGTCAAACTTCACAGCTCCACCAAACCCCGAGAACACAGTTACCTATGCAAAATTATTTGCAGAAACTCTGTATAAACATGTAAACAGCTGCACTGAGGCTGATATACCTACCAGAAGTAAGCTCAGATCTAAAACAAAAAAACACACTGGTGGAATCCTTACCTTAAAAGACTACATAACAAAAGAAAAAAAGTCATAGTCAAAATCGGAAAGAGAATCTCTCATAAATATAAGAGCTCTCTGATTCAACTAAACAAGAAACTAAGAGGTCTAATGAAGTGCAACAAGGTCAGTTACAAGATCAGGACAGCTTCCCAGGCTAAGGACAAACACAAGGCCTTCTTCAGCTATGTCAGGAATCTTAAAGGCAAAACTCAGCGGTATGCAGAAATGGTGGCAAATGGTACAACCTTCACAGTCCAAGGTGACATGTCAAATCTACTGGCTGATAAATTTATTGCTAATTTCACCCCAACTCCCCCCCAACACTCTCTGTGAAATCTCTTTTAACATATCACCCCAACTATCAACAAGGAGCAGGTTCTGTAGGTGCTCGCTAATGCCAAAATACTGCTTTTATAGGTCCTTGGCAGTATACTCAGTTGCCTCCTAAATAGCATAAAACATGACCTAGCAGGACCACCTAAAGCACACCAACTACAACCTCAAAACAGGTTACGAGCCAGGTGAATGGAGGGCCACAATGGTCATCCCTCTTCAACTGACCCAGGGAGCTACAAACCCATCAGTATGACAAATCTAATATGCAAAGCCATGGAGCAAATTATCATGGAAATGATCAACGAGGACATTGGCAACCTACAGACACTGGACCCATCCCAGTTTGGCTTTTTAAGAGGAATGTCTTGCCTACTTAATCTGATACGACAATAAAGTGAACCGTAATCCACAGGATGAATGCTCTGTTGCACAAATCAGTTGTAAGCAAAAGTAATGTAAGATATATAGTCACAATGGAATGACCATGAAACACAGAGTCTCTGAATCCTTTAAACATAAACTATATATTTACTGTAAAACAATAAGAACGGTGAGCACTTTCACATTTAAGCTTCATCAGACCTTGAAATGGACAGGCAAATACACTCCATTTATAAAAATTCAAAAACACACAGCATTCATTCAGAATGTTAATTCAATTGAAAGGTTAATAAGTTCTTAAAAGCACAGTGTACAATCAACATACAAAAAACGCAATTCTTAAAAATGGAATATTAAATAAAAACATGTCAATGTGAGCTTATACAAAATAATAGTAGAACAGTGCATATGTCTACTTAAATGTATAAAAAATACATATATATATGTAAAAATGTACATATAAAATGTGCATCAAGCATGAACTATTATTTCTGGATTCTTCTTTTCTTTAACAGGGGCTTAATGGAAGCCCTCTCATTGAACCCACTTCCCCTGTCTGCTCTCAGGATAATAATCCAGTTTGTTTCTCTGTACTCTGTATGATTGCTAACGTCACCTCCTCTGATAGTGGGTATAATGTTCTCAATAACCCTAAATATAAACGAATATGTATCACCAACTTATATGATGTGCTTAGAGAGGGCATTGTGTTCAGATCTCTTCTTAATATGATACATATGTTCTCTAATCTTATCACAGAAGACCCTATTGGTCTTCCCCACATAAAATGAGCTGCAAGTGACACATTCCGCTAGGTAGACCACATTACTAGTTCTATAATTGGCATTGGCATGGAACACAAAGTCTCTATGTAAATTAGGGTGATAAAAAATACTAGAAATATTAATCATGGAGCAAAAGTTACAACCACCACATGGTAGGGTAATCCCTACATCACTATACATATTACTATTGCTCCTTTCATAACAAAGTAGCCTCTTTAAATTCTTTCTATTTTTGTAAATAAACCTGGCTCTATTACCCACAATCTCACCAATCTCTGAATCAACTTGTAAAATAGACCAGTTCTCAGAGAAAACTTCAGCCAACTGCTTATTATCCCCAGTGTAATAAAGGGGTATCCTAACATGAATACCCTGTTCTACACAGATCGCATTAAGGTCCTATCTCTGTACTCAGTCTCCTACAGAGAGGCATTGTATGTCTAGCATATAAGGTGTTCTCAGTCCAGATCTGATGGATCTCTTGCTCAACCACAAGGCAAACAACACCAGACATACTAGATCCAAGGAACCAAGCTTTGTGACATAAATAGAACCTACTGGAGGAACCGTTACATTTCTCAAAGAATCCCTGTACTATGAAATAAGCTCCCTGTCTACGTGAAGCAGAGTTAATCCCTGGCAATGTTCAAAAGAAATCTTGATCATTGGATGGGAAATCATAAATTCACCCTGGCCTGGCCTTCATGTGTCTGATGGAAACAGGTCAACAGTAAGTAAATTAATCCCCAACTAACATGTCCTCCATAACCCTTAGCTACCTCTTTACTAACATACTCCACCACATAGGCATCTAAAGAACTCTTTGACAAAGCTGGGTTTGGTTGCCTGGCTAGGCTTCTAAAGACCTCGGTGGTCATTAGCCTTGTATGAACCTATGAAGCTATAAACATACCACACCTAATCATCTATCAAGTAAGTTGCAGCCAAATTCTCATAAACAAACCATCCCTCATAAATAAACAACACAACCAGAAATGCACACATATTTGACAACAAAGTGCATAGGTTATACATGTACATATAACATACTGGTATACAGACAAGAAAAGCATTGAACATGTGGCTGTAGGCACTACGGAGGAAGCACATGATAAGAAACATAGCCAGACAACATAAAGAAATAAATGTGGTATGTACAGCAAAAGTGTACTGTTTTCCCATAGGTTCCCCAAAGTAAAACACTAAGTGGTGCACAGGCAAGGACCAAAACCAAGTTCCAGTAAAATGAGTGTAGAATGTACATTCATATCTCTAAAATAACAATAGAAATTCAGCAATAATTACTTGTGGAATGAGACACATAGATGGTCAGTAGTAACTCAAACTGTGAATGACTAGTCCCCTGCAGTATGACATACCTATCCATGGCCATGAAATTCTATGCCCCTGTGACTCTTTTACCTGCATCCCAGCAGTGTATTGAGACATAAAGTCAATGGACTTGAATAGTTATCTGCACTAATGTGCAGACCAGACAACTGGGACTACACACACTGCAATGTTTGTGAAACACACCACAAGGCCAAAGAGAAAATCTACACAAACACATCTTGTTTCATCTTCTGGGTGAAAAGGTCATGCAGATCATGCACAATGCTGCCTGCCTTGTTTGAAAGTCTCCAGAGCAGCATTCTGCATGACATCTCCACCAAGCCACATACACAGTCTTTGATGTCCAAGAGTCAGTAGCATAGCTAGGAAGAGGCAAAGGGGGAAGTCACCCTAAGCGCAAAGTACTAGGAGACATGACTTCAGTGTAGTGAACTATGACAATTCATATTATGGTCAAAACTGAAGCTCTTAGCACTCAGTGTGTAGCATAAACTGAGTTTCCAAAATTTTTAAAGTTTTTATTGAACTGAAACAATTTAACTCTCCATGTGTAGCATATACTGTAGCTGCTGCATACTACAAATATAGCAAGCTGTGTGCTAAGGAAAGAAGTGTTTTTTTTTAAGAACTGAAGAACTTAGTGGTCTCTGTGTGGTATAAACTGTAGCAACGGCTTTGAACAATATATAATATATATATATATATATATATATATATATTTTTTTTTTTTTTTTTTTTTTGTAGAAATGAGGTACTCCATGTATGGCATAAACTGTAGCAAATTCAATTCAGTTTCAGACAGCAGAGGACCTTTTTTGGCTCCTTAACTTAGAACTGCAAGGAAAAAATTTGCTGTTCTGAATGTTCAGTATTATGTGGTTTAGATATTTTAGGTTCGATGAAATAGCGTTCTCTATTTTCATCTTTTGATAGTGTGATATAAATGTGAGTAGCCAGGACCTGGCCACCACTTAATCAGAAGGATGACCTAAATGCCTGGGAAGTGTGAAAACACAGGTGTGAAAATAAATTACTTTTCTGATAACCAGTGAGTGATTACCAACATCTTGCTGTTGGTAACCATATGCTGTCCTCAGCCATTTTGGTAACACTGTCTGATTTGTTGTTTGCATCTGCAAAACACTGCACCAGACAGAAGAATTAAGCTAGCACTATAAGAATGTCTTTTTTTAAGTCAAGGGTTAACCATATGCATTATTCAAAAAATAAGAATGCATATGATTGAGCCCAGCATCGTATCAGTGTTCCATAAAAGTTACAGCAACCACCAACACTTTTGTAACCTATACAGACAACATGTAGAATGCATTCAAATAAGTTCAAACATCAAATAGCAGTTCAGTGAAGTGCAGCAACATTTTGATACCTTCCAGACATGAAAAAAACACATCTCAGGGTGCAACTCTGTCGAGAAACTGCAACTACACCACAAGTGGTGCCCACAGCCAAATCCTAAGTCCGAGAAAATTAATTCAGCAGCAAAATGTCTGTGTACACCCTTCCAAAAAATCAATCCTACCAGATCAGACACCGACAACAACATACACCTATTACAGCTAGTAATATTACTCCCATGTACATAATTCACAGCAGTTAATGCCCCCAACAATCAAACTAGGTAAGCATCCCCACACCACAAATGTACCCAACATAGAACACACTCCAACATACATGCTTCTGTAGACTTCAGAAAGAATGCATCCTTATTTGGTATAACCCACAGCTCACCCCTACTTCAGTCTCAGTACAAATGCTTCTGGAAAGCTCTGCTAGAAGAAAATGTAAACTGATTATAGAAACTGTTGCTGAAAGAAAATCACACACACACACACACACACACACACACACACACACACACACACACACACACACACACACACAGTCACACACACATATAATGCACAGCATGTAGCACACAGCATGTATCCTTCTGAAAATTCTGTAGAATATAGTCTCTCTGTGGTATGATATATTTAGTTACACAGAATGGGATAAAATAAAGACACACACACACACACACACACACACACACACACACACACACACGCACATATAGCAAACAGCACATATCCTTCTGAAAATTCTGTAGAATATAGTCTCTCTCTCTGAGGTACAATATATTTAGTTACACAAAAATGGCATAAAATAAAGACACACGCACACACACACACACGCACACACATACACACACGCACACACACATGCACACGCACACATGCACACACAAACACACACACATGCACACACACACAGACACACACACACACACACACACACACACACACACACACACACACACACACACACACACACACACACACACACACACACATGCACGCACAAAAAGCATACAGCGCACATCCTTCTGAAAATTCTGTATAATATAGTCTCCCCGAAGTATGATATATGTAGCTGCACAGAATGGCATAAAATAAATGGCAATAAAATATGTCAACATTAGCCTGCATAGTCTTTCCTGCTATGTTTAGAAATGATGGAGAACAAAGTCCTGAAAGGTTGCTATATATCACAGATATCCTGCTTATGCAAGATTTGTCAAATCCTTAGAAAACTTAATTATCCACTACTGTTTGCATTTTACAGCAGTCCAGTAAAGAAGCATATTTTAAAACTGCACCAAGTCAAACAAGTGGGCATAAAAATGTGTTATGTACTTAGCAGAATGGCAGATTTGTCTGGTCCTTGCCTGGACACTGGAACTTAAAAACAAGTCACCTTAGCATATTTTCTTTCCGCAACAAATATCCTCATAAACTTGAGCACTTCCCTTGTTGCATAATCCCATGCCCTGAGGAGCTATTCCAGATCAAATGAGAATAGCCAGCCACAAAATAATTAAATAACCAAAAACACACATAGCCACAAGCATCACTGTGCAAGGAATCTTGAAGATAAGACCAGGGTTCAGGAATCCTACATGTCACTTGGAAAAAAAATTTTGGCGAGTAAAAGTCGAAAAGGTTGTTCCAGTGTATGGATACAGATCACACAAATCTATTGCTCTGTTAAGGAGGTAATGTACATATTTGTTCTGGTCCTGTATGCACACTGTAATACAAGGGCAGAATACTTAGCTGACCTTGGGTGGCCTACCTCAGCAAGCCTTTGTAGATGGCAGCTCCAAATTAGGACAGACTCCTAGAAAGTGTACTCAAAGTTTAATAGTTAGCAAATATATGGAAGGTTGGCCATGCAACTGCTGCAGCAGTATCTTTCAAAGATACATTCCAAAGAAATGCAACTGAAGCAATTTGAGCTCTGAGAGAATGCGCCCTCGGTCTGAAACTTCAAGGTTTTCCCTTCTGAAGAATAACAATATTCAGTGCAATCACATAAACACCTAGATATAGTCGCTTTAGATCTTTTGACCTTTCTTGAGTGAAAAAAGGAAATCAACGACTCATCATGTCTACTCTCTTTTGTGCAATGTTAGTAAAAACAAAGTTGTCTATGGACATCCAAACAATATAAGCAGTATTCACCTTTATTTGAACACCGGGAGAGTAAAACTGTCAGACAGACTGATTCAAGTTAAACTGTGTTGCTACTTTAGGCATAACGTTTGGAACAGTTCAAAGAGTAACTCTTGATTTAAAGTTAACTATGGGTAGTGACAGGACAAAGCATGAATCTCTAACACTCATCTAGCTGAAGTGATTGCTACCAGCAGCGCATTTCTCCATGTCAGGAATTTTAAATCAGTCAGAGTGGATGATTTAAGGAAGGCTTAGTTAGTTTCTCTAGAATTAAATTTAAAGCTCATGGAGAGACAGGTCTTGATGGGGAAGCCTGGAATGGAATACTCCTTTTAAAAATGCTTTACACATTTGGTGCAACACAAGTGAAGATAAAGGTAACCCAGAATGAAAAGCTGAAATAGTTACTAGGTGGACCTTTGTCATAGAGTAGCTGTCACCTTCCTGAAAGATATGAGTCAGAAAGGTAAGAAGAACCTGAGAAACAGAAGCAGATGCAGACTCTGTGTCTCTATCCAAAGCCCTCAAGGTAAATATTTTCCATTTACTTCTATATATTTTATGAATAGACATTTTTGTGAGGCAGATATCAAGTTAACTACCTGATTGGGAAAGGATGGGTCTCTGGCTATTACTGAGAGCTGATAACCAGGCAGTTAGATGAAGGTAATAAATCCTTTTAGGGTAACAATTAAATCATATCCCTACTGGTATACAGCATCTGGAATGTCCCTTCAGTTCGAACAAGTACATGATCCACTGCTATATTTGTTTGGGTCTGCTCCCAGTTGTAATTCTCTTCAACAAGTCATCGGAGAGTGGATGTGGGTCACCACCTAGGATTATATTGTGTACATTGGTTAACCTATCTATGTATCATGCTGCCCTCCCTATAACATTGTTTCTTTACTCTTACCATTGTGGTTTGTATCACATATACTTATGTACAAGTTAGTCGTACTGTACATATCCCAGGTAAATGTATGGCATTCTGAGCACTTACACAGTGTTTATAGGGCACTTTAATGGTGATGCCATGCACACCACAACAAACTGACAGCTGAGAGAGTGAAACAACAACTCTCATGCTGCATGGTGGGACATCTATAGCTAAATGGCTACAACTTATTGTGTCAGACTACATCATCTTGTAGCATTCAGGTGAAGACTGCATCCAGTATTCTTGAGAGGGAAGACTAGGATATGTCTAGCATATCACCACTAGTTTCTGGAATGTCTTTGTGACTGGAGTGCACATGGCAGTACCAACCTTGGTGGCAAGTAGGTACTCTGAGTTCCATATAGCACATACTATAGGTGACACTCAGCATTGCCCTATCTACCTCATCAAAGTGATCTTAGTCAGTGCAGTGGGATTCACTTTTGCACTAAATTGTCAGTGCTGACACAATCTGGCAGGGTATGTAGCATACATACCTGTTCTGCTCCTCAGTTCCCAGGTATATAAAATCTGAAGAGCTGTTCCATCTATTTATTGTCCTCATCCACCTATGTACACTAATATTTATCCACATGCAATACCCACATGGTGCTAAACAATATAAGCATTCATACTGCTTAAGAAGTAGTCTGTTTGACGCTAAGCAACTCTGGACAAAAAGATTAAGTTTGCTGTTTAGTATGTTCCTAAACCAGCAATTCTTGTCTCGATTAAGTTTTTTTCTGGCAGGGTCATTTTTTAAGCTGCTGTTCTAGAATGACTGGAATGGTGGCAGAAAAATTAGAAGCAGCTCCTTCACTGTTAAGAAAATTGTAGCATGTTTACTGGGCACTTGTGCATATAATTATCTTCCAACTTATTTAGCAGTTGACTGCCACGATTCAGGAATATGTACTTGATAAAGTCATAAGATGAGAAAACTTCACTAAAGGACACATGTTTCATGGGCAGCTGAAAGAATGGTGAATAGCCATACTATTGGAAATGGCTCTTATACCTGCAACTTTACCCAGACTACTTCCATAATAAAACAGGTAACCCTCGGCCTCCACCTCCTGTAAATGATGCTTCACCACCTTGATTGTTGATTGCTACCTTTTCAAAGTCTATAAGGTATAACGTGGCTTAAGATCCAGGGTCATACTGTCAGCCAAATCTGACAAGTTGGTCAGTTGCTATTCACATCAAGACCCACTTTTCAGAGTCATCACAATGTAGGTTGGGGTAAAATCCAGAAATGTACACACCTTTTCTTTAATAATGTACATCTACTTGCAGACAGAGGCCTTCATTGAGAAGGTGCCATCCATCAGTCAGTGGTTGGACCCATCAAGAGCTGAAGTCTCCAGGGAGTTGCAAGCAGTACCATGCACTGGCTATCATCATAAGATAAAAAGTACAGTTGTGTACACTTACCATAAATGTAGATGTTCGAGTGTATTCACTGTTGCAGTCATCACATTTGGGTTACCCCTGCCAGGGTAGTCCTCAGCCGGGCCGAATACCAGAGGCTTAGTATTTATGCATCGGGTGCTGTCGCTTCAGGACTGACGTCAGGTCATCAGTGGTATAAAGTAAGGCAGATAACGCCATTACATCACTCTATCAGTCATTCTTGGAAGGTGCTTATCGACCTCATAGTCAGTAAGATTTCTTAGTGTATGTCTGACATGCCATGTATGGATTTATGCTTCCTCTGAAATGAGTACTTTAAGAAATATATATGGACAGTGTAGCATGACCTCAGGCTCTGCCTTGGCCAGCAGCTTTTGAGCAATTTTTGCTAGACCATCAATGAGTTTCTCCTGTGCTGTTTCATGATTGCTACTAGCTGGTCTATTTTGGTGTCAGTAACTGTCAGGTGGTAGCGTGTTGTGAACTTTAAGAGCTCGTCACTATCTTTCATGGGTATGGCAACTGCTTAACATTTGCAGTACTCAGTGTGCTTAAAAACACAGCACAATAGTGCTTGCAGTTAGTGTTTTTTTTAAGGTGACTGATTGTAGGCAGACCAATACAAAGATTGCTTTCTTCGTTTGACCAAGTAATGTGGCATATGTGTTGCCAGTTCTACAAGGCAGCAGTGTGATGCTGTTTTACTGTTACTCAGTGTTGATGTACACTGAATAATCCATATTTGCAAAGGACCCACAGTTTGACTGAACTCCTTTGCTCTTGAAGAGCTGCATTTGTTCTGCTTTGGGCTGATCATGTATGTTATTTCAGTATTCTGTGGAGGATCCATTTACAAACTGTGTGCAGCTTGATAATGGCCTGTGCTGTATCACTCCTTATCATATCATCATCTTTTGCCAGAGGTCATGCATATGTGCATAAATCTTGGTAAATCTCTTTTACAAAGCACAACCTTTTTATATGATTATTATACCAGTTTTAGCTGTGCTATGTGCATTTGCACAGATTGGCACACTTTATATCATTATGAATCACACTGAGTATCCATAATCATTTTATTGAATGAATATTTTAATATGGATGATGCAATTGTGTCAGCCATATATTCTACAGTTTTCATCTTTAACTGTTTCCTATGTCCTCAGATGACTAATGCCGTCTCTAAGAATTTAAGAATAGTAGAATCTGAGAAAATAGTTTAATAATGTCTTAGTATGTCAAATGAGAAGAAAGGGAATTTTCCATAAATATCTAAACTTGCCTTTTGCAAATAATGAATAAAGACATGCCTTTTATAGCCAGAAAGAAAGAGTAGCTTGTCGCTCGTCTTATATGCACTAAGAAGACGATGAGGCCTTGGTTAAGTAGTTCATTGAATACAAACACATCAGGATGGATGTCAGGAACATTGAACTTAAACTAACTTACTAACTGACTACATACATGCATGCTCTCACTCTGGCTGCTCACTCAAAATGGCGCTCTTACTTGCACGTGCTCAGTACTTATATACACATGCCCACTGACTGGAATGCTTCCTAAAGATAGATCACCCACTCTGATCTACATCCTCTCTCTTTACTGAGCTGTCTCATGTAAACAATGACATTTCAATAGACATGCAATTATACAGACACTAATAAAGAAAACAACAGTCATGTCCAGGTTGCCATGTATCTGGAACTAGGTTTTGAGATGTGACCTGATCTCGTAATGTAATTGTTAGGACTGGTCTTTTGCAACAGGGACAGTCACTGGGGAATGCTCTGCTTGTTGACTCTAGGGAATTTTTTTCGGAACAGGGATTGCTGATGAAATGTCCTCTGGAACAGGAATATTGGACAAGTCACTCTGAGAACTAGAGCCTTTGTCACTGGCAAGATGCTGTAACACTGGTTCGGACACTGGTAACAAATGTTTCCGATTACATCTGAATTACATTCCTTGTGATTCCATAATGTACAGTCTCAGCTCTTGAAACAAACTTTTCACAAATCCAATGCAATCAAAACCTTTTGACGTCTGCATCCTCACTATGCCCCAGTTTTGTAAAGAATGGAGCAGTCTGGTTTTATCATAGTAAGACTTCTGGGACAAATGATTTTTCAACAATTGGGCTTTTACTGCTTTGTTATTTTTAGTGCATGGAACCAATAAATTACTGCTGACTGGTAACGTGGCTCTGGTTTGTCTTGACATAAGTCTCTGGACAGGTGGACCAAGATGGTTATCACGATGAATGTTTCTGAGATTTAACAAGTTTAGAAAAACATCAGTATTATCATGTCTGGATTTGTCTAACAGCTGTTTTGCATTTTGAACTGCACATTCAGCCAAGCTGTTTGACTGAGGGTATTCAGGACTACTCATAATATGGACAAAGTCCCTCTCTTCTGCAAATTTCTTAAAACTGATGACTTGTAAGCTGTGCACCATTGTCAGAAATAACTCTGTGCAGAGTACCATGGACAGAAAAATGTCTCTTCAGCTTAGTATTGACAGTAATGGAAGTTAGGTTGGGAAGCAGGTCAACCTCAAACCAATCTGAATAAGAGTCTACTAACACCAAGTAATGTTGACAATTCCACTCAAAGATATCTGTGGCTACTGTTGACGAAGGTAGTTCAGGAATCTGGCTTTAACTGTATTGGTTCTTTTTGTTGATAAGGCTTTTGCTATTACATACTAAACAAGATGAAAGTACTTTCTCAATATCTCTTGACATAGAAGGCCAAAATACAAGGCCTCTCACCCTTCTTTTGGCAAAATCAGTTCCTGGGTGGCCACAATGCAAAATCAGAATGTTGCAAGGATTTTGGAATAATCACCTTAGGACCTTTCATGATGTTACCATTGTCTGACAAAATCTCATCTCTGTATGGAAAATACTGCTACACTTCTACTGGTAAACAAGATTGCTTTGAAGGCCATCCTCAACTGATGAAGAGGTTTAGCTTCTGGAGAATAAGATCTGAAGCTGTGTGAGTTCTGAACTCATAAAGACGTGTGGAAGAAAAAATTCTTACTTCCATGACCTCAAAATCAATTCAATCATTGTTATGCTGTTCTGTGGTCTTTCTGGGTGATCTGGATAAGGTATCAGCAAGATAAAGAAGTTTTCCTTTTGTGTAAACAAGATTGAAATTGTACTTCTGTAATTTGAGCATCATGCATCACAATCTGGCAGGAACTGTATGCACAGGCTCTCTCAAAATAGTAACTAAAGGTTGGTGATCAGTTTCGATCTGGATAGGTCGGCCATAAATATAATCAAGAAACTTTGAACATGCAAACACAATCGCCAAAAGCTCTTTCTCAGTCTGGGCATATTGCATCTCAGTTTGGGTAAGTGTTCTCAATGCATAGGTTACTGGTCTACCCTCCTGAAGAATGACTGCACCTAGACCAAACTTAGAAGCACCACAGGAAAGAGTAACTCTTTTGTGAACATCATAGTAGCTGAAAGTTGGTGGACTGGCAATTTTCAGTTTCAGGACATAAGATACTCTTTTGTGCTGTTCTGATGATGACCAAATTACATCTTTGCATGCCAGGTCTCTTAGCGGTGCTGAAAGTTGGCTTAAATCAAGAATGAACTTGCCTAGATAGTTGACTATGCCAAGAAAATGTTGGAGGGCTTGAACATTGTCTGGACCTGGCATCCCAAGAACTGCTGTTTGCTTGGAAGGATCTGGTCATAAGCCTGAACTGGTAAACAAGTGACCAGCATAAGTAACTTCTCATAGCCTAAATTTGCACTTCTGAGAATTCATCTTAAGATTCACATCACATGCTCTTCCCAGAACTTTCTTGAGGTTTCTGTCATGTTCGACTTCACCATTGCCTCCTACTAGAATATCATCTACTATAATAGCACAGGGATAGCCAAAAAAAATTGCTCCATCAGACACTGAAAGACCTCAATGGCAGAATTTATTCCATATGGCATTCTCAGAAATCTGTATCATCCAAATGGTGTACCAAATGCGGTTAACAATGAAGATTTTTGGTCAAGCAAATTTTGCCAAAATGAACTCTTTGCATCTAAGGCAGAAAAAAATAGTGGCATTTGGCATGAGGGCAGCAACCTCCTCGAATGTGCACATAGGATGATGAGGTCTTTTTAATGCTTGGTTCAAATTTCTTGGATCAATACATATTCTGATATCATCTGAGTTTTTCTTATGAGTCACTACCATGGAAGACACCTATTCAGTAGGTTCTTCTACTGGACAAATTACTCCTAGCTGCACCATTTTGTCTAGCTCAGCTTGGAATCCGTTCTGTATAGCTACTGGAACCTTCCGTGCAGGTCTGATAACTGGGCTGACCTCTGGGTCTAACTTCATAGAGTACACAACCTGGTAGTTTGCCTAGTTCATCTGCAAAAATATCAGAATACTCAGAAAAAATAGTCTGGGTGAAATTTGAGCTGTTGCCATTCAGGTTTACATGGTGGACTTCTTTATTAAATGAAAGCAGTTCCAATTTCAAACTATCTCTGAGGCCTAATAATGACTACACGTGACTCTTGACTACATAAAATTGCAAATCATAGCTGTTCCCAGCAGAGTAACATGAAAGCACTACTGAGCCTTTGGTTTGAATCTCTTCACCACCATAAGCAACAAGCTTTACACACTTTGTCAAATCAAGTTGTTCTGCAGCTTTTACTCTAGCAAACATTTCTGCTGATATAACTTTGCAATTTGAGCCAATATCTACTTTGAGTTCAATGGGACTCCCATTAATCCAAACAGTACAAAATATTTTGTTCTTTGCCCACAAATCTGTTGCATTGACTATTTCACCAAGCACAGACACACCATCAACATAAAAAGTAGGATCACAGTTTTCTAATTGATTAACTTGCCTCTCGGAATGCCCTCTTTTAATAAAAGAATGTGCCTTATTTGATTTACAAAACTTTTTTGAAATTATTCCACTTATTACAAGAATGACACTGCTGACTAAAAGCTAAGCACTTTTCTTGTTTGGGTTCATGATTACTACCACAATTATGACAGTTGACTATGAGGTCTGCTACTGAGTCACACCTGTGCTTTGCTGCATGCACCTTAGGCCTTACTGAAGTAGCTCTGGGTTTTACTGAAGTTGGGGCTGTGGCAACTCCACCCTTTAGCACATATATTTTAACCTCGTGCTGCATACTATCTACATGAGCTGTGGAAAAAACTGGAAGGCTTGATTTCTCATTTGTAAGCATACTTGTGTGCCTTTCTGTAATCTCATATATCTGACAAATCTCAATGGCCTTATTTAACATCAAATCACTGTCTCAAAGCAAAATCTTTCTCACTGTGTCATTACTAATGCCACAAACAAGCCTGCCTTTTATCAACTCATTTCTCAAATCACCAAAATCTGCACATTTAACTTTATTTCTCAAGTCAGTTATATATGCAGCAAAAGTTTCACTAGGCTTTTGATCTCTTGTATAAAATAAGTGCCTTTCCATTGTAATATTTGTTTGGGGTTACATATTTAATTTTTCTAAATTTATGTTTTAAGTGCTCAGGGTCTTCCCGCATTCTGGCTGGTCCAGAATATGGCGGCCTTCCCCCTCCCCTGCAAACACAGCAGGTGCATAGACAAATGAATGCTCTCTTCAATGGCTTCTGCACCAGCTAAATTAAGCAGAATAAATGTTTTTGTATGTGCATCTTTGTCAGTAAAAGCAGCCTGTATGAAAATATCTTATTCCTGCTCAAACACTCTTCAATTCTCTGCAATATTGTTATCAAACACAAGTGGTGCAGGTCTGCAAAATCCATCCGCTATGCCCACAGATTATAGTAAAAGACAATGCCGTTTTGGCCCTTGTATTATGTACAAACATGCACCACACCAGGTACTTGAATATAATTCAAATTCACAATAAACTTTTTGAAAGACTGTACTCTGCAAAATATTCTTTGAAATAACTGTACTTTGCAAAATAACGGCACTGTAATACTGCACACACTTGCCAACACTTTGCACACTTCTGATACTTCGAATAGCTTTAGTTAATCTAAAAAAGTAGTACATAGCAAAAAAATATGGTCATTTTCTCTTTTTTATAAATTTTATGCAATTCAGATATTGTTTCAAATGGTTTCATAATTATTTTTGAATATTTTTATCAATATGTTACTGCTTTGGACATTTTGTTTAATAAGAAATTTGTTTTGAGCATTCTGAGTGATTTGTTTTATATTTGCAGCAAAATAAATCATTTAAGCAAATTTTAGTACCTGGAATTTGTTTCTGACCTGTTTGTGATTTGTTTGAGCAGTTGGGATAATCCACTCATATATATTACTCCACTTCTAATCAGTTGCCTCATGGCTGTGACTCTGGATCTCACTCTGATACCATGTCACTCATCTTATATGCATTAAGAAAACAATGAGTCCTGGGTGTTCATTTAAATAGTTTATTGAATGCAAACACATGAAGATGGATGGCAGGAACATGAAACTTAAACTATCTAACTAACTGACTGACTACATACATGCATGCTCTCACTCTGGCTGCTCACTCAAAATGGCACTCTTGCTTGCACATGCTCAGTACTTATATGCACATGCCTACTAACTGGAATGCTTCGTAAAGATATATCACACACTCTGATCTACATAGCTTTCTAAAGATGGAACTTTACCCAGCAAAAAAAGAAAATAAACTACTTTTCCCCATAGATATCGACATTTCTGTGAAGACCAACAAACAATTTTCTTTTGCTGTCCTCTATTTTGGCCTCATAAAAATTCCATAGTCTTCAAAAGTCAGATCTGACAATGGAAACAGCAGGGACAATTTTAGTTGGAACATCCTCTATGCAGAAAGTTTACAGTGGGGTTGATTTGAAGGCATCTTTTTCCAGGTCCAATCTATATGATCAAAAAACTATAAAGAAGTCAGAGAAGGGGACATCTAGTATGGCGCAGAGCTGAATGGGTGCAGCTTCACTCCACACTTCAAAGAATAATAAAAACTCCCTTAAAACAAGTATAACATTGTTAAATGCTGGAGGCTTACAAATGTGATAGTTTTGTCAAGTAAGTTCCATACAGAAGAAATGGAATATGACCCAAATAACTCAATCTCAGGGCATAATAAATACAGAGAAAAATTAGCTTGAAAATGTCATGGTTACAGAGGAAGAGAAAAAGTAAGAAATCACAGAGTTCTAAACTGACTGTGGAACTGCATGAGAAGATGGATAAAGTCTATGAAGAAATTGCAAAGATGAATGGAATGTTAAAGGGATATATTAATAAAACAGACCAGAGACCAGATGAAGTGAAAGTAGCTTTAAATACACAATTGGATGATATGGAGGCAACTAAAAGAAAATCAGGAGAGTGTACTGTAGGTTTAAACGAGTTGGAGGCTATGCAAAAAGTGATCCATGAGAAATTGTTAGCACTGGAAGGTGGTGAGAGGCATGAAAATTTAGGATTTGTCCAAATACCAAAAGGGCTCAAGGTAAAGATCCTCAAGTCTTATATGGCAGCTCAGATTAGCAGATGGAGTGGTATTCCACAGAATAAAATACTACTAGATAAAGCCCTCCAGGTATACATGCAAGCAAGATTGTCACAGTGATTTCCAAGGCCACTTCTAGTAAAGGTCCAGACATTTGAATTAAAAGAACAGATGCTTTCAGAAATTTGGAAGAAGGAGAAAATCTTACAAGTTGGTAAGAAGAGAATATATGTGGACCAGCACTACTCACTATGCACTTGTCAAAAAAAAAATACGTTTGTGCCATTATTCAAGAGCTGCAGGCCTTTACAGCTTAGATTTCGACTACTTCATTATTTCAGCAATACTTTAAGTTTTCTTCCTGACAGGAGGTAAAACCTATATGGAAGCAGAGGCAACAAAAGAAGAACTTGAATTGTATCATCAATTACTTTATAAAATGAACAATCTGATTTAGCTGATGAAGGACTGAACAATAAAACTCAGAAGACAGATCTAATCAGAGGGTGATGACCCATCAAGAGTTTTCTAGTATTTTGCTGGAAAATGCAAGAGAAACAAAAGGACATGGAGTGCAACACAAAGATGGTGCAAGAGAAGATGGCATCAGGGCAGATGGTATTAATTGAGCATCAACAACAGGACAGCATACTCAAGGGGGACCTATAATAAACAAGAACATTAAAACAGAGGAGTAAAGGGGTGCTGCGAGACACTTAAGTAACACACATGGAAAAGAAAATGGTTGAAATTTAGTTAAAGACAGAGGGTTTGCAAACAAAATGTCAGCATCATGAAACTAACACCAAAATAAGTTATGTAGAGGGAAAGGGGTAGAATGAACAGCCTTCCTATCAAAATGGGAAGGTGAGGATATAACATGGTGGTTTGTAGCTCTAATGTTTACAGCTTGTAGATCTGTAGTAGTTTCTTCATACATGAAAAGTACCTTTAACTCTAGAGGAGCTATTGTAGTGGATGAGTCAGAAAAGGGGGGGGGGGTATGTGCATTACATATGTGCAGTCAAAGGAAGTGCTCACAGAAGGGGTTCACATGATAGGAAGACTGATAGCATTCTTCAGCCCAGAGAAAAGTGGTAAATATAAGAAACATAGTGACAGGAAGGGAAGTATCATACTTAAAAGCATGGAGAAAAAGGTCACAAAACTAACACTGATAAAACAAAGGAGCTAGAGGGTCACTAGATCAAATGGACTATAAAGAATAAAATCAAGTCAGGATACTAGTATTCTTGGTAGCCAGTTATGTAACTCTAATGTGGCATAAGATGCCAAAAGATAAGAGAGAAGATGGTAAATATCTGCTACAAACAAGGTGAGAAAGATGGACAAGTAACAGCTGATAAGCTAAAGCTGCAGGTAAGAAGGCAGAAGGTATAATGAAAGAGAACTTAAAACATACTTGGGTGGGGTGTGTATTGCATGACTAAGAGAGCAAGCATGAGCTGTAGCATCCGTTTTAAGTATTGGATCAAACTTAAAGGGGAAAGTAGAAGCTTGGAAGCAAAGGAGACTGAACTGTATATAGTTTGTTGGTTTAATATTTCTGTGTTACTTGGTGTTACACGTTTCTTAGATTTAGTATTACAAAGTGCCTGTTATAAGAATGACCAATCATTACATGGAATATGATAAGAACTAAGCAAAATAAGATCCGGCTAAGTATGAACAGAAAAAGAAATAATAAGTATCTGGAACTATGATGTTGAAATTAATGAGTTGGAATGCGAATGGTCTGTAGATTGAGGCAAAATGCAAAAGATAATAGCATGTTTGAGATGAAGTGAATTCCATGTAACTATGTTTCAAGAGATGCACTCATTTGTGGAGGAACATTGTAAGTTAATACAGAAAGAGTTTAGAGAGGGATATGGTGCTGATGTGCAAGAGGACAGGAGGAAATGGGTCATAACACTAACATGGGGAATCCCTTTCAGTATAGAGGAGGTTAAGAGAGAAACAGAGGAAACATATGTATTGATACAAGGTAAATGGGGAGGACAACAGCTAACACTGGGAATTTTTTCTTTCATTCTCCAGGAGCTAAAAATGAGGAATTAAAAACTATTATATCTGAAACCATTGAATTAGCTTGAGGAATTGAACTATTAGCAGGAGACTGGGATTTAATAACATTTGGAAAGGATGTGAGTGGGGAGCCTAGGAGGACCACAATATCTAAGGAGAGAAAGTTGTTCAGAAATATACTGAGACTGTATGGAATGGCTCACCCATAACTACACCATTTGACATTTAAATTGAGGAGATAAGGCACCTTTGCAAGGCTGGATAGGTGGTACATTACTCAATAATATCAGAGGGAAGCCAAATGTACCCTATCTTGCTATGAGATCATGCAATGGTAAGAACAGATATAGAGTGACAGATCAGGGTAAGGGGATAGAGGTAGTGGAAGCTGCGTATGGGTTAAAGTACCCATGAAAAAAGGGAGAATCTTTACATTTATAGATATAACAGAAAGGTAAATATCCCAAGGGCTACAGACATATGCAAGAACAAGGAAGGAATTACAAAATAAAGAAATACATTTGTGGGAAGAAAAGAGGATATGAGAAGAGGCAAGACTAACCAAAATCAAGAAATTCTAATGGAATATAGATGGACTGTTAATCAAGGAAAGAAAAGACCTAAAGGACATAGAACAACAAGAAAATAAACAGGGTGAAATATTTAAGTTAAAAAAATGGAAATCGACTTATTTTGAGAACACACCAAAACAACAAAACATATTGGCCTGTTGAATAAGTCAGCAAAAGGGAGAGTGGGCTATATATAAGATGAATTGTAGACAGAAAAGTTTACATGGGATAGGACAGCGATAAAGGAAATATTTAGAGATTTTTGCGAAGCAATAAGGGAAAATTGGTCAGGGAAGATGAATATTCTTCTAGGAGGACTAAGTGTACCAGTGTTGACATGGAAGGAAAATCACAATTATTAAGAACTATTGCAAGGAAAGAAACTGAGGAACATCTATGATTGTAGGCTTCAGGGAATTCACTGGGGGAGGATGGACTTCCAGTGGAGTTACAGAAGGAATATAGGACAAAAATATTTTCTAAATGGCATGAGTTATTTAACAAAATTCTAGAGCAAAATAAAACACCAAGCTCTTGGCTCAAAGTGATTATAGCTGTAATATTAAAGGAATGAAAGGATCCATTTAATATTGGCTCTTAAAGGTCAGTTTCAGTGTTGAACAATAATTACAAAGTTTTATGACAACCTCAGTGAACAGATCAGCAAAATTTCTTCCCAGACTAATCAGAGAAGCTCAATGCAGGTTTAGCAAGGAATGCCAGACATTTGATAACATTATAAAAACTTATATGATACATATAAAAGCCAAGATAGTTGAAAAGGAACTAATACTGATGGGATTAAATGCAGAAAATGCATTTGAAAGAGTGCAATAGGAGGAATTATGGGAGATAATGTGCAGTATGGGATTTGAGAGGGAGTACATTAAGTTGGTTCAAGAAATTTATCAAGATCTGTTCTCAAAATAAAGGCTAGAATTACAAGAGAGTTCAAAGTGGAACAGGGAATAAGTCAGGGATATGCACTCTCTCCTCTACTATTTGTAATATATTTGGAACCATTGGCCTTAAAAATCAGGCAGTCAACCATATGTGGGTGGAAGTGGACTCAGGGTGAAAAGAAATTAGTCCTATTTGTTGGTGACATCATTTTATATAGCTCTCAACTGCGGGAATACGTAGTTAAAATGTATAGAACATTAAAGGATTTTGACATATCGGGTTACAAAATAAATAAGGCTAAAACAAAAGCAGTTTTTGTTAACTATATTCCCATACTAAATGTTATCCAAGAATATCTGTACATATGGGAACATTGCTAGATTAAGTATCTAGGAGTTTGGGTGGGGAAAACAATTAAGGATATTCTTACAGAATCCGGGGACATGATAATGGTCTAGAATACAGGCTTTTTTTAAGGGAGGGGAGAACAATAATAATGTATTTAGATCAAAGAACTCAAGTAGTAAAAACATTTGTCATCCCACAGATATTATATGTCACTCAGGTGTTTTTATATTATCCGTGGAGAAAATTCTGTCAGCTGAGGTTTATATACAATTTATAAAATCCTGGTTATGGAGTGAAATGGAAAGGAATGGTATTGAATCAAAGGGGCCAAAACCAAATAGGGGAAAAAATAAATATGTGGAGCTAGAAAATAAAAGCAGATAAAGAGAATGGTCTGGAACAGATCCATAAAAGAATAGAGAATATATTTGGAATTAAAGGATATAAGAATTGGAAATTTGAAGTATGGCCCATAGACAAAGCTAAACATCCATGTGCAATAGATGTTCAAGGGATAGTGAAGTGAGGATTGAAAAGGACAGAGTTTTATTTTTGGGAACAACAGTGAGAAAGGGAGGTCATTTTAGAATGGCAAGCAGTGTGTGAAATATATTGGATAGAGAGTAATTGCTAAGGTACAGGGGGAGTGTTTGAGATACTTAGGAAACATGAAATAGAAGCAGAAAGGAGAGGCCTAGTGAGGCCAGAAGTAGTAGCAATGTAAATGGAAGTAAGTGCATCAACAGGAGAACCCAATGGATGTATAGGAAAATTTTATGGATAAGAGCTAAATGGATCAAGAGATTGAGCCATAGGATAAACTGGCAAAATGAAATAGGAAAGGAACTACCAGATGAGGTGCAGGGAGAGGTATGGAAAGCCACAAGAGCAGCTGCTAAATCCCACAGGTTTAGAATCTTTGTGTGGAAATGTTTGTGTACATATTTCTAAACCCAAAAAATACAACACATAATATTCCTAGGAGTGTGAGATGCATGTTGATGATATAAGGAAAACGTTAGCTAGAACCGGGTTCATATGTTTTGGAAATGTGAGATTATTATGGACCTTTTAAAGAGGAATACATTTAATTAATTAAAAAAATAACCCAAGGGGGGTGCCTCACTGAGAGTGAACTGTATCTGAATAGACTGGAAGGGCAGGGAGTAAGAGAACATGTAAAGGCAGTGATCACTGTATTTCTGACAGCAGCAAAAAAGGGAATAAGCAGACAGTGGAAATCAGGACAACCACCATCATTGCAAGAGGTAACAGTTGTGATAATAGTCCTTAGAAAACTGGAGATTAGAAGTGGTTGGCAAAAACTAAGCAAATTTTGCAAAAGAAAATGGGAGTTTTGGGACAGAAATAGAGTGTTTCAATTAAACGGACAACAGAGGTCACAGGAAAAATAACAGAAAAACAGAAAATAATGAAGTGGGCTTGAGGATATAACAGGAAATATAAAGCAGACTGTCAAAGGATATATGAGAATGTCAAGCTTGGTCAGATGAGAAAATTTAAGTTAAAGCAGAAATGAGAATATGGAGGGATAATGTTTGTAACTCCCAGTATTGGGCAATACCTGCCTGTTAAAAGAAAATTATTCCAGAAGGTCTTAACTAATATATAACATGGATTTACCACAGGGAGAGAAGTCTGCCATGCATGAGGATTGCACAATATGTTGTAATGCTACAGAATGAATAAAGTTTATAAAATTAATAAATAAATAAAGGAGACACAGACGAATCCATACAATCAATATAATTGTATGTTTTTGCCTTTAGGTGCCATTCTATCACGGAAAACAAATAATCAGTATACAGTTAATCAAGCCATATTCTTTACTCTGATGTTTTAAAAGCTAGGGATCTGCTTCGCGTTCAAGTGATCTGGACAGTGGACACTAAATGTGCTAAATAGACAGCAGAAACACCAGTCACTTACCTTCTTGCTGTCCATTTACTCAGAGGGAGTGTCCTACAGGTATTGTCATATAAACTAGACAGCCAAGGAATAAAGAGGCCTAGCTATTGCACATTTCCTTCACAAGAGTTAATCAGAGTAAAACATTGAGCCAAATGCTTTTAATTGATCTGAAGGATGCAAAAAAATGACATTTTACTAGCTAAATCTTTAAGGAGTAATGATTGATTGTGCTTTTCCGTGCTTGGACTGTACAAGTCTGGTGCATGTTTTTGACCATTCTGACACCTGATTTAATCTGTAAGTCAAAATTGTGACATAAATTTTAGATTAGATCTGTGTCAAGTACACCCATGTGCATCAAATCTGTATTATTTTCTCATGAATCTTTAAGATTAATCAAAAGGTTAACACTGATTATGTTGGAAACATAATCCACCCATAACATGAATTTTCATATTCAGGTCAAGTCAGCCATAGTGACATGCTCCAGACGTACCTCAGAGCTAAGAATGAATTATTATTATTATTATTATTATTATTATTGTTGTTGTTGTATTTGGTTACTGTTGGCTGCAGTATTTGCTTACATTTATTCAATTGTTGTTATAACATAGCTTCAGGAAAGGGCTTTTCCATTCGAAACAACAAACTTAAATGCTGTAAAAGAAAACAGAAAAGTTGAAGTATTCAGAAAAAAAATCTTCAAGTAATTATGTTAAAGTTACTCCCATCTGAGGCTTGTATAAACTTGTTCATCCTAGGCAAGTGCCAAGTCTGTGTTATTTCATGTGAATTATGTAGCTGTAACAGTTTTCTTATCAGCTGACTTCTTGAAGACATCAGAACAGCGGACATGAGGCCATTTCTCCAGAGTATTAAACATCTTCCCCTCCCGTACATGAAGAGCCTTGTGTAAGTGGTACAGCTTCACACTGCCTTTGGAGATTACGGCTGTTTAGTGTAATCCTGACTTGTCTCCATGAATTGGTAACATAACTTTTGGAAGTGCTGACATTTCCAGCAAGCACTAAAATAATTAGATACAGATGTAAATATCACTTGGCTTGTAACTTCTTGGATTCTGACTCGCTACCCTTCTACAGCAAACTGTCAAGGTTGGTGTTAAAAATTGCATAAACAAAATGAACATGCTTGTCTTAATACAACAACTTCACCCAAAGAATTATGAATGATAGAATTATTGGGTGGTTCAGAAGTAAATGTTCAGCTTCCCCCATCCAGCATGTATTCATTCATATAAACAGCATGTTAATTCAGTTCACTACAAAGAGGAAGAACCCAAGGGTGACTCCAAGACTTGTATCAAGTAGATCAGCCATGTTTCCCAGAGCAACAACACACTGCAAGATGCAGTACTCCTTCCAAACTCAGCACTTATTATGTGTGTGCTTGTGCGTGCATGTGCATCTGTATGTGTATGTGCAATGCATGTGTGCGTGTGTGTGTGTGTGTGTGTGTGTGTGTGTGTGTGTGTGTGTGTGTGTGTGTGTGTGTGTGTGTGTGTGTACCTGCAGGCATGTACGTGTGCACAAGTGTGTGTTTGTATGTGTGTGTGTGTGTGTGTGTGTGTGTGTGTGTGTGTGTGTGTGTGTGTGTGTGTGTGTGTGTGTGTGTATGTGCACATGTGCCTGCCATGCATGTTTCTGTGTATATGCATGTGTGTGTGCATGTGTGTGTATGTGCACATGTGTGTGTGTGTGTGTGTGTGTGTGTGTGTGTGTGTGTGTGTGTGTGTGTGTGTGTGTGTGTGTGTGTGTGTGTGTGTGTGTGTACCCGCATACAGGTATGTGCTTGTGCATGAGTGCATGTGTATGTGTAAGTGCGTGTGTGTGTGTGTGTGTGTGTGTGTGTGTGTGTGTGTGTGTGTGTGTGTGTGTGTGTGTGTGTATGTGTATGTGTGTGTGTAAGGGACAGGAAGAAAGAGAAGATCTTAACTCTCACCATCATTCCAAATAAACAACTCCACATCGGACAGAATCCATGTCAAATAATAATAAATAGCCACAGGATGATTCAGACAACAAAATCAAAAATACTTAACCATTGTTGATTAGATGTTAGTAAACAGATATTCACTTCCATAGCCCTTACACATGGGTAGATGAAAGTGCTTACTCTGAGAAAAAAAACCCTCCCCCAGCTTTGTTCTGTCTGAAAAATGCAAACCATAAAGAAATCAATATGCAAGTAAGTCAGAGAAGAAAATGTCCTGATTGAAATACATCTTTTTTAAAAAGCCTAGGTTTCTTTCTTTGATATATTAAAAATAAGATATTAAACACAAAGCAAACTGAAACCCACATTACATACCACTAATGGTCTAAAGATATCATTTTTAATCAGGAATGACAGTTTAAGTCTAAAATGCTTTGACTTGGATGCATGAGATTCAAAAGACAATGCAAAAATATGTCCAGGAATGTGGTTCATGACTGTAAAATGTAGCTAGCCATTTTAACTGGTGCCCCTACAACCAGAAAAAGTTATTTTTTTAGATGAATAACCCTATCACTAAGTCAGTTATGTACATTACCATGGTGTAGGCTGAACATATCTTCTGCAGTGTGCAAATCACAATGATAATGATAGAAGCTCAGAAAAAATATGCACATTGCTGAGTATACAGACGATGCTTGACTTACACCCTTGACATGACCTTCATTTCTATTATCCTGAAGACACTAAAATATCTTTCTGGCTATACAGTCTTGAGCACATAACAGCTATTAAAAACACTGTTACTTCACATTTTGTGTACAAACAAGCCTTTTGTGGTAAAGCAGAAAGAAGTAGGTGCATAAGCAGTATACCCGCTGTCAGATCATAAGCAGTAGTCCAGAATTAGAGAAGCATGCTCTCAAAAACTTCCACCATGAGCAATGCAAAACTGTATGTGCTGCAATAGGTAAGGGTGACTGCTAATAGCTGCAGTTAATAATAGCATTTTATCTGACCACTGTGAATTCAACTTATAGTCTTCTGAAAGAGTCCATGCAAAACTGTTTAGGAACTTAATCTGGCACCAGTTGGACACAATAACAAATTAATCCCCCAAGTGTGACCCATTTTGCAACACTACGCTGACTCCTACCTTTTGGACACTAGAGTGACCAGTCCAACCGCTGAACTACTCAGACAATACTAAACATGGAAAGAATGACCACTACCAATAGATACTTTGGTAGTATATATATATATATATATATATATATATATATATATATATATATATATATATATATATATATATATATATATATATATATATATATATATATATATATATATATATATATATATATATATATAAATATATATTAACATATGTACTGATGGAAACAGGTTAACTATTTTTGTATGCAGATTAGGAAAAGATGACATAGAAAGTAAGTTGTCCTGGTTACTGTGTCACACAATGCCATAGTCTTTTTTGTAGATACCCTATAGCCCTACTAATGCTTGCCAGTCTGTGTCACACTCCCTAGCTGGGCATGTAGTGGCAGTGTAAGAGTGCTGACCCTGCTCCCCCTAACATACTTAGCAGTCTCTGTCATGGCTCCAGTCTCACCAACAGAGCCTGGACTTTGAGTGCCCAACATGTCCTCACTACTTCTTTCCTTCCTTCATTCTTAAAAGAAGTGAGCAAAGGCTGCCTTATCACTGCTCCTTCACATATCATTGCTCTCTAGTCTCCAGGCTGCTACTCAAACATAGGCCAACTTGGTGACAGTCAGAGCTTCATCCATCTGTCCTTCACAGCCAAGTATTATCAGTTTATTGTAAACTTCATATATGCTGACTTTCCCTCTGTTTTTCTTGGTTTGTGATGCCAAACTAAATAAAATAAGCCATTCTTCCCAAATATTCTCAGCGTATCCAAGACATAATCACTCCAGTGTATCTTTCATCTGCTAAAGGGCTTCCACCCAGTGGGCCATAACCAGATCAACTCCAACAGGAGTCAACTAGATGGCATCCTATAAAATGCCAGAACCACCATAGCTGGATTTTCTTGAATTGCAGAAGAACTGGCTGTATTCCAATCTTTTCCAAACTCCCAAAGTTCTTCATCCTACAGCAAACAATTAAAGTGCAATGACCCTGTGAGGAAGCTTCATTTCTGCCATTTGCACTTAATGACACAATCTCTCTTGCAGGTGCTTCCCTCAAATCATGACTATAGAAAAGGATGGGCCACAGAATAACTTGCAAACATAGCCCAGACCACAGTTCCCTTTACTCTCGCAGGATCTTTAACAGCAATTTTGTGAAGTCTACAAAACAAATGTAAACTGGATTATCAGACTCCCCCTACACCTTCACACAAATGTGCAAATCTAAAGAACCAGTCCACTGCTCCACTGCCAGACAGACTTCACAATGTTCTCCCTAATGTGAGGTATGACTGCTGGCTGGAGTACTCATACCAGCACTCTGACACAGATGTTATTCTGGAGGCAGAATAATGTGATCTCACACTAGTTGGAAAACACCTGCTAGTTATATTTCCTAAATGCAGTTTGAGCATTACTGGACAGTAATGCCCAAATTAACATACCCACCCAACATAAGCTCTAGAAACTTCCTAATAAACTTACCTCCCTCTAATAAATGCCCATGATACATAGAGACATAATTGGGTTGGACTGCATGGCTAAGTTTATAAAGGCCCTGGAGATCATTAGCCTAGCATATGTCTATGAGCCTATGGGGAAATCATCTCAAGTTCTAATCCAGAGGCACTATTTCCCTTTCTGTGCAACAGTCAAAAGGTATATTAGTGACACAGATCCATCACTATCCAGTGCCTTCTACATCTCTGGTTTGTTCTTGTCCATACATGCAGCCGGGACTATATTAGAACATCGAATATTTCACAGTTTGAATCACTAAAGGTCGACCTTTAGTGATCGAACTGTTAAAACATTGAATGTTCAAAAAATAAATAAAAACAACAAAAAAAAAACTAAATGGTGTAGGTAGGGGGGCAAGCCACCCTGCACCCCACACAACCCACGCTACTTAAATATACCATCTCCGAGACCGCACTACATTGAAGTAAATGGAAATCTCTCCTTACGGAGATTTCCGTTTACTTGTTCGATGCTCTGCAGTTTCGCTATTCTTGTGTCGACAATGTTAGATTCGACATTGTCGGCTTTGGAGAATTTAATATAGACCCTATGCAGCCTTAGTGCTATGGAGGCCTCTTAGCGCTGCAATGACCTCATCTGCGTCATCGGACCCTGATTTACTGGAGACTGCATATAGGGTCTTAGCCCATCATGTACCATTTTTTATGAATCACACAAGAGTTTGGTACACTGTTTAATGCATATAAGCCCTATTTTATGTTGCACAAACTTTATGAGAAGTGATTAG
>NC_056741.1:694252385-694377385 GCF_019279795.1 Protopterus annectens
ATTGAGTGCCTTACTACTGAATATTTTTATTAATGATTTCCACCAAAAGATCCCCAATGCTAAACTTGTATAATATGCAGATGACTCTACTATCATCTGCTCTGCCAAAACTTTACCCAAATTAATAAACCTTACTCAAGAGGCCTACTCCTCCGCTAAGTCCTGGATGCTTGACAACCATCTAGCCCTCAATGCCTCCAAATCCAAAATAATGATTTTTTCCCCTTCTAGACACACTGCTGTTGACAAAGCATCCTTCTCTATACTCAGTCTAAACAAGACATCTATTGAAATAGTTCCCCATGCAAAACGTCTGGGCATCCTATTGATGACCAGCTAAAGTTTGACATCCATCTACAAACCAATATAAGAAAAAAAACATCAAAAACTCGGAATACTTTATCATCACAGGCGCTACCTTTCTCTTTTATCTAGACAACTGCTATCTACCACCTACCTCATCCTTTCCCTTTTGTATGGAGCCCCACTACTCAGTAATCTCCAATCAACCCTGAAATCTAAACTATCCTCATGCTATAATAACATTTCTAAGTTTGCCACAGGATCCAAATCCTCCACTCATTATTGCAACTCCCTCCATGCACTAAACAGGTTGGAACTCCCAAACTACCTAACTTTCATTCAACTAACATCACATAAGCTCATTTTTAAACCCTCAAGCTGTCCATCACTCTCCTCTTCCTTAAAACTTCACCAGCCACACAGAACACTTAGATCCACAAATCAAAACTCTTAGAACTTTACAAGCCTTTGCATTCAACAGGGCAACTCTTACTATCATTCTCCCTTGCTAGATTATGGAACTCTCTTCCCCCTCACATTAGAACTATCCCAGAATCTCCCTTCCTTTAAAACCTTACTCCACTCTTATCTCTCCTCTCTCTGGGAACGATCCTGTACTCATCCTACATAAATCCTGACACCTGTCTCTATCTTATCCTACTCAAAACTCTGCCATTGCATAAATGATTCTTTTGTCTATGATTATGATGTCCTAATTGAACATTAATTTGTTGTTCTTGTAAATATCTTACAAGTGGTGGATTTAGTTCTTATATTTGAATGTTTTTTATAATATTGTCTTTCTGTCTGCAGTAGTTAATTTGTTGCTCTTGTATGCTGTACTAGTTATTACTTTTGAATATTTTTAATATTGTCTTTCTGTCTGCAGTAGTTAATTTGTTGCTCTTGTATGCTGTACTAGTTATTACTTTTGAATATTTTTAATATTGTCTTTCTGTCTGGAGTTTTTGTCCTCGAGCCTCCATTGCAAACGGGCTACCTTGGCCCACTGGACTTTCCCGGTTAACAAACTGCAATAAATAAATAAATAAATAAATAAATAAGATTGTTTCCCATGCTGGGGTGTAATTTTCAAAGACATATCTATTTATGAGTATAGCAAATGGGTAAGCAATGGCCTCTGAAGCCATTTGAATGTACTGTAATTGAAGGAGATCTGTTGCTAGAGAAGTGAAGATTTCCGTTTTATTTGTTGTAATAGCTTTTTTTTTTATGTGTGATACATTGATTGACTGTAGATGCTCCAGAAACATGAAGCATTTCTTGCTGGGCCTCCAATGAAAATAGGCTGTGTCTTAGACAGACTTTCGCAGTGAACAAATGTTAAATAAATAAATAAATACAATCTGTTAGTGTGGTAGGCATGTTTATCAGGGTTGTTAGTATGGGTGTGTTTTCTCATAGTGGATACAGAGTCAATGAAGTGTTTGTTCAGGGTTGTAGCAGTGGTACTATCAGTTTAATGTGGCAGTGGACTGGGTAATATATATTTATATATATATATATATATATATATATATATATATATATATATATATATATATAAATATATATATATATATATATATATACATATATACTAGTTCTCTCCTCTCCTCTCCTGCACTTATACTAGCTTATTAATCTAGCACTTTACCAGACTTTTTGTAGCAATTATTGTAGCACACAAAAGTGCTACCAGCACTAATTGTTCTACAGAGAAACAGATCCAGTACTTATTATCAATGCCCACCCCTTCAGGCATGTCTAAATGTCAGTTCCCTGTGCTTTCTCCTATTAACATGGTGAACTTGGGCATCCTGAGGCAATGTAGCAACTGCCTCATGTACACTGACAACCCTCTCCTCTTACCTCCCAACAATCAGACTTGCAAGAGATGCACTTATATATCCAAACTGGAAGTTACACACTCTCCAGCCAAGACTGGAATAGCTGGTTAAGAAGAGAAGATCAACACTTGCACCACACCACATAGAACACATAGCCCTCCAGAACATACACTAGCACTGCCTTCACATAAAAACACAAACCACACACCCACCTTCGCGGAGGCTCTCAATAAAAATCTACCCAAGCAGCAGACACCTCCAAAGCAGAAACACACTTGACCACCACAACATAACACTAATCACGAGACACATAACTCTCCTAAACAGTGTGCCACTCAACCAAAGCCCCTAAGGCAAAACAGCATGCCCAACACACTATTCATAGGTGACTCGATAGTGAGGCACACTGATGTCCCACTCACTAGGTTGAATAAGGAGAAAGTAACAGTCAGCTGCCTGTCAGGTGCCAGGATCCATCACATAATGCACACACTAAGGACTCTCAACAACAGGTACAAATATGACTCTGTCATTGTACATGTGGGTGTGAATGATCTGAGACGTACTTCCCTGGACTACATGAAAAGAGACATGGAGGAGCTCTATGATTATGTAGCCCAGGCGGGTATGACCCTAGCCCTAAGCAGCATCCTACCATTACCCAGAATAATACCACAGTACAAGCAGAAAATGATTGATTTCAACAATTAGCTAAGTTTCTGGTGTCATTCTAAGGGGATCCAGCATCTGTCTGCCTGGGATGACATGATTGACAGACCTCGATGCTTTGCCAGAGATGGCCTGCATCTGTCACCCCTGGGCTTCCGGTTACTGGCCAAGGCTCTTGCCACCCCTATAGTGCCTTTTTTAGGTGGTGTTTCAAACACCAAATTACCACCATACCGTAACAGCTACAAACAAATACAATCTGAGGGTCATGCTGCTCAACGCTAGAAGTCTAAATCTCAAAATGCACTTGCTCAAAGCACTCCTTAAAATGGAGAACATCAACATTTGTGCTGTAACAAAGACCTGGTTCAAGGCAGCAGAAAGCACCCCTGCACTACCAGGCTATAACTCATTCCACACCTTTCGGCCCCAGAACTTGGACCGAAGCTCCAAAGGCAGTGGTGTTTCCATATTCATAAAGGATGCACACACTTCCAGACTGGTAGCCCAACATAACACATCAGAGATACTTCAGGTGCAGCTAACATTGGGTATGACAGCGATTCAGGTCACTATAGGTCCCCAACAATGTCCCAAGACTCACACTCCACATTCCTAAGCACCCTGGAGAATATTAGGGTCCAACCTAACACTCTCTTACTAGGCAACTTCAACTAACCCTCCATTAACTGGGAAAACTACTCATGTACCAATACACTTGCCCAATGTTTTGTTTCCTGGAGTTCATTAATTCCAATGCCCTGGACCAGCTCGTTTTTACCCCCACTAGAGGTAGCAACATCCTTGACCTGGTCATTACTAACATGGGCGACCATTGCTCTACATCAATAGTCAGCTCCTCCCTGGTTAGATTTGACCACAAACTAACACCTTGGAAATCCACATCCCTCCCACACAACACACCCCTGCAAAGGTAACCACCATGTAAAACTTCTCCAAAGCTAACTCTGGGCTCCTAAAAACAGAGGTGGTTAACTTCACGGCACCCATGCAAATGAAGAATAGTTGTATGACCGCCAAATCATGCACCAATGCACTGTACCAATACGTACACAAATGCATGGATCTTGCCATACCCAATAGAACCAAGACGCTCTCCTCCAAAAAAAGGAAGCCAATCTGGTGGCTCCCTGCCATAAGCAAACTCTACAACACTAAACTAGGTAAACTAGGTATAAATGCCTATGTCACAAGATGGGTTGCCAACTGGCTCACGGACAGAAGCCACACTGTGAAAGTAGCAGACTCCAAATCCGATTTCAGACCAGTGACAAGTGGAGTACCACAGGGTTCAGTCCCTGGTCCTCTCCTGTTTGGTATCTACTTATCTGAAGTACAGGCTAACACAGAAGGTCATTGGCTAACAAAGTTTGCAAATGACTGCAAACTATGAGCCATAATCAAAACTCCTAACGATGTGGACATACTACAAAAGGGCCTCACTGAGTCAGATGCCTGGTGTCAAAGCCGTGGCCTGAAGCTCAATGCCAAAAAGTGTATTGTCATCCCCTTTGCTAAAAACTCTGTACCCATGAATTACCACATAAGTGGTAGTCTACTTAACACCGAAAGTGTGACAAGAGACCTTGGGACACAGGTGGACAGTATTCTCTCCTTTGATAATCACATTGCCACAGTGGTCAGGAACTCCTTCTATGTGGCTCACCTCATCACAAAAGGTTTCTCATCCAGAAAAAAAAGAGGTCATTGTTCCCCTCTACTCATCACTCATTAGACCTATTATAGAGTACAATGCCCCTTTTGGTATGTACCTCAAAAGACATCTACAACAACTGGAAAGGCCACAGAAATACCTCACAAAGAGGATTACTGGCCTCAAACAGATGTCCTACACAGACCGTCTCAAAAAACTCCAACTTTACTCCATCGCATATCGCCCACTCAGAGGCAATCTCTGCCTAACATACAAAGCTATGTCAAACCCAGAGCTGTTGGACATGCTCCACTTAAAGAAATCCCAATCCCTCTGAGCTACACACTCTAGGGACCTAAACCTTGTCACCACAATAAACAGAACATGCTGGAGGGATAGATTCCTGTCCCAGAGACTTCCCATACTCTGGAACAGACTACCTATCTATGTCAAACAGAGCTCCTCATTAGCATTCTTCAAGAAAAATCTTGATGATTGGATGGGAAATAGGAAATTCACCCCAGGGATCACTTCTGTGGCTCTGCTCGACAGGGGCACAGGAAAATAATTTTCTTGGGTGGCGAAAGCCAGGGTACCTTTTTGGTTAGGCTTATATAGGCCCTAGGGCTAATAGCCTAGTACCTACCTATGAACCTATGAACAAAAGGAGGAAATTGATGCAAAATAAGGTGAAGTCCCAAGATTGGAAAAACTCCCTTATCAGCCTCAACAAAAAGTTAAGATCCCTCATCAAATCCTCTAAAGCTAGTTATGAAAACAGAATTGCAGCAGATAGTAAAGACAGGCATAAGGCCTTCTATAGTTATGTAAAGAATCTCCACGGCAATACCCAGATTTGCTCTGAGCTACTGCACAATGGTACATATACCGAGCCAACAGATATTGCCAGTATACTGGCCAACAGATTCACTGCTAACTTTACCCCCGCAAAGCACCAGTCACAATACGGCACCAAATATTACTGCTGCACAGGTTAAAACAGCACTGCCTAAGGCTAAGAATACAGCTTCTGTGGGACCTGACAATATCCCTGGCTGTGTTCTACATGAACTACAGAGTGAACTGGGACCTCACCTGTGTGCCCTGTTCAATCACAGCCTCACCTCAGGCTTTGTTCCTACCGAATGGTGCACTGCTACAGTCATCCCTCTCCATCCACAAAGGAGGAGTGACTACAGACCCTGGGAACTATCGTCCCATTAGCCTGATGAGCCTGATATACAAAGTTATGGAACGCATCATCATGGCCCTAATAAACAAGGATATAGGGAATTTCCAAACTCTGGATCCCACACAGTTTGGCTTTGTGAAGGGTAGATCATGCCTTTTCAACTTGGTCGATTTCTTTGAGTCAGTCACCAGAGCTGCGGATGAAGGCAAGGTGGTTCATATAGCCTACTTGATCTGGCCAAGGATTTTGATACCATTCCCCACTCAGGAATCACAGAAAAACTCACTAAGCTAGGCATCAACCCCTATATCACTAGGTGGGTTGCAAACTGGCTCACAGATAGAACCCACAGTGTGAAAGTTGCTGACTCCAAGTCAGACTGCCAACTAGTCACGAGTGGAGTACCACAGGGTTCGGTCCTGGGTCCTCTCCTGTTTGCCACTGCGGTCAGAAAGTCCTTCTATGTGGCACATTTCATTAGTAAGAGTTTTGCATCCAGGAAGAAAGAGGTCATTGTCTCCCTCTACTCTTCCCTCATTAGGCTAATCATCGAGTACAATGCCCCATTTGGCATGTACCTCACTAGACACCTGCAACAAATGGAGAGGCTGCAAAAGTACCTCACAAAGAGGATCCTAGGCCTTAAACACTTGTTCTATATAGACAAGTGTTTAAGGCCTAGGATCCTCTTTGTGGGGTACTTTTGTGGCCTCTCCATTTGTTACAGGTGTCTAGTGAGGTACATGCCAAATGGGCCGAGTATCTCACTAGACGCCTGCAGCAAATGGAGAGGCCGCAAAACTACCTCACAAAGGGGATCCTAGGCCTTAAACACTTGTCCTATATGGACAGACTCAAAAAATTCCAACTATTCTCTGTCTCATATCGCCTACTTAGAGGCAATCTCTGCTTGAATTGCAAAGCCATGTCTGACCCAGCTCTGTTAGAAATGCTACATCTAAAGAAATCACAATCCCTCTGCACCACACACTCCAGAGACCACAACCTCATTACCACAATTAACAGAACATGCTGGAGAGACAGGTTCATAACCCAGAGAGAGCCCATGGAATGGACTTCCCATACATGTCAAGCAGAGCACCTCGCTGACCCTCTTCAAGAGAAATCTTGATGAGTGGATGGGAAACAGAAAATTCACCCCGGGGATAACCTCAGTGGCTCTACTCGATAGAGGCACTGGGAAATAAGGTTGGGTGGCACTATGCCAGAGAAATCCTATAGCTAAGCTTTTAAAGGCCCCAGGGCCATTAGCCTAGTACACACCTATGAACCTATATATATATATATATATATATATATATATATATAGTTCCCCTTTATAATCTTGAAATACTGAAATCTCGAATTTCAGTATCCCTAGATCATAAGGCGAACAATCCAAAATCCCGAAACCCAAAACCAAGAAACACAAAACCATGAATACGCACAGCATACACCACACAACACATACACCATTCTACCCACATTATAAAACCTAAACAATCCTACACTACAAATAAGCATGGGGGCAAGCCCCCCTGCATCTGCCCATTTGGGGGGCTGTGCCCCCCGCACCCCCCACTTATATATATATACTAACTCTGAGATCGCACAAAGACAGCAAACTCTTCTCCACACATTCTACAGCCTCTCGCTCGCGCACGCGCACACACACACACACACACACACACACACACACACACACACACGCACTCACATATACACATACACACCCACACACATACTCTCACACACACACAGACACAAATATACACATACACATATACAAAAACACACATACACAAACACACACACACACACACACATACACACATGCACACACACATATATACACACCCACACATATATACACACATATACCCACACACACACACACACACACACACACACACACACACACACACACACACACACACACACACACACACACACATCACACACATACAAAGACTAACACATCCAACACTTACACACTCATACTTCCACCTCCCTACCATAACCCACACGTACAACTTACAAACACACTCACATACACTCACTTACCTTAAATTGCACGTAAATCCACTCAGTACACCGAACACCATCCCAGCCAAACACTACCCATGACGTAGTGTAAATGCATAACAGCAAATTCGAGATACTCCAATTCGCAATTATGCACTTTCGCTATTTTGAAGTTTCGCCTTTATGGTCTCGAGATACTGAAATTCGAGATTTCAGTATTTCGAGATTATAAAGGGGGACCATATATCTATATATATATACATATATATATATATATATATATATATATATATATATTTTTTTTTTTTTCTTTGCCTGGTTTTACTAACTTATTTGTGTACAAAATAAATCATCATCTTCTGCTCATTGGCTATGAGAATTAACACTATCAGACCAATGACTGCATGCCAACTTGAGTTGTATGTACCCAGAAACACTTCTGATTTTAGTTATATCCACATAATGTTCATCTATATAATACTGCTACAAAAAGACACCTAAGCATCTAGCACCAAACCAATAAAAAAACAGAAACAAAACAGAAAATGTGGTGCACTTTGTAGTGTGCCATCAATGCTCTTATGTTTGGAGAACTGAGATCTCCAGGGGCAAGGGGGTGTATATGGCATTATTACAAGATTAATCTTCCAGGGACTTTTTGTGTTTTATTCTTTTTTTGTTTGAAATGTAGCCTTTGGTACACTAATTCACAGTGAAGTGTGAAAAAGGCTAACAGGGTGGGGATAGTCCTGACTTCATTTTAGAGACATACTTTAACATTAAATTGGACAATACTTCCTCCTGCTACAGTCTCAGTGAGCAGGTAATGGACTCAACCAGTGTGTGCAAGGGCACTAAACAGAAATCTAGTCTGCCCCCTGAAGGCTAAGAGGTACAAACAGGTAAGCTGGCCTCAAAGTTTTATATGCGATAGCAGAGGGGTTTTCTGAATGGTACTGTGCAATGTTAGACTGCAGCTACAAATATAGGGAAGGTATTTGTCTTTGTAATTACACCAGTATACAGAAGTTTAAGTTATGCAATTGCCACTTATAGGTGTTAACGGCTTCACTGCTACTACAGACATTAACTACTTATAAGCAGTAATGGCTGCAGTGCTACTAAAGGTGAAATGCCACTTACTGTGAGGAATTTCCTAAGTAAGAGCATTCAGTGGCAAACCTCAGAGTATGAACTAAATATTTTAAATTAACATCCATTTTAAATTAACATATAATGGACGTTACTTAGATATACCACAAGAACTTAAGGCAGATTTACAAACTCATGCTGCATCAAGGAACTCTTTCCTGGCAATAATGTTGTCTTTGTTGCCAGAATTGTGGTTGGGACTTTCTACTGTAAGGTTAAGAGTCCCACTGAATACACGAAGGATTTACAAGCTCCTGCCATATCAAGGAACTCCATAACAATATTATTACCTTTGGTGTCAGAATTGTTTCTGGGAGTTTCTAGTATAAGCCATGGAGCACTACAGAATAAAGAGCAGATTTACAAACTCCTGCCATATCAAGGAAACCTCTTGTGCCAATAATGTTGTCTTTTGTGTCAGGATTGTTGCTGAGAATCTACAGTGCACGGCTAGGAGTGCCATAGAATACAGGGTGGATTTACAAAGTCCTGTCATATAAAGTAACTCTTCCCAACAATAATGTTGCCTATGGTGTCAGGGTTTTGGTGGGAATTTTAGTGAAAGGGTTGTAGAGTGTCACCAACCAATGCTCTCATGCCTTTGGAAGTGAAATTTACTGGAGGTGTATATGGCATTACTACAGGAGATTACTGTTGCTGAGCATCTATCTGTGATGTCATCAAACACTGCTACATGCTTGTTTCTTTCCACCATTTCTGGTTAAAAAGAACCTTGGTAAATGGCACCTGAAAATGTGTTTCACCCATGGCTCTAACTGGACTGGTCTGCATCAGCAGACAATGTTTCTGTCCTACAACTGCAGGTTCAACAATAGTTATATCAGTAGCAGGACCCCTCTTACCAATGGATTCTCTGTCCTGTATCAGAATATGATACAGGTCCTTGTCACAATTTTTGTGCTGTATGTGTTCCCTTTACAAATCTGTAGCACTGGGAACCTTTTCTTATGCAGTTGTGCCCTGTTGGCTAGGCAGAGGTCAGTCCTCCTCCCCATGTTCTCAACAGTATTGCACTTCCAGTCTGCTAACCAGATTGTCATGCCCTTGGGCAAAGTATGAGTGCATTCTCCTTTATCCTAAGGTCTCATAACATTTCACATGTAGTGACTTCACATCCAACTCATTTATGAAAGTAACTGCTGCAATATAATCACAGACAGTATCATCTGCCTTTCTTCTACACTCTCTGAATTGCTTTATTTAGCAAATCACTGGAACCACCACGAATTGATAAAACAGACAATTTATTTGGAGAAGAACAAGCGCTTTCACGCACTTAACTAGTGCGCTTCATCAGGTTACATTAAACAAAGTTATCCCTTGTCCTTATATACAAAACATACGCCCTAATTAGCAACTAATTAGGGCAGGCAGAAGCAATCCACCACACAATACTAAGATTTAATCATTCTATAAAAACAGTCTTATTATAAAAAGCTCCTCTGAATTTAATCAAAGGACTAAATGATATTTAGTCAGCATTAACAATACTAAAAACAACATTTCTTATGTCACAATGTTTAGGAACGCTTCTAGATCTGTAATGCTCAATCTAAAATAAAATAAAATAAAGCCAATGTCATTTCATAGGCACTGGAACCCCTTAACTTATGCCACTATATTTTACTCATTTAAATGTTACATAAAGAAGCATAAAAAGCATAAAAACATAGCCCTGACGAACAAATAAATCATTCCAATGAACATAGGTAGACTAGGAGTATATGTAAATATGGAAAAGTCATTAGTGCTTAATCTAATATAAAACCAATATCATTTCATGGGCAACAAGGACTCCTTAATTCATATCCACTAGGTTTTAACTCATTTTGATAACACATAAGGAAGCATGAAGGCATAAAAGCATAAACCCAGACAAATAAATAAATCATATCAATAGAGTATGAATGAATATATATATATATATATATATATATATATATATATATATATATATATATATATATATATATATATATATATGAGAATGTAAATATGAATAATGAGGAAAGGAAAAGAAAAGAAAAGGGAGGGAAGGTGGGGGAGGGAAGGGGGTGGGGTGTGGGGGGGGGAGTGTTGGAAGGGAAACAGGGATGGGAAGAAGGAAAGAAGCTGAGGACAAGAAGGTCATGATATATATAAAACATCAGTGGTTGTTCATAAAAGTGCAGGTCTAATGCTGAGAGCCGAATTCAGGCTGGGTTCTACGTGCGCCCTAAGGGTTAAAATCCACTTTAACTCATTCAGCTCAAGTGCTCCTAATGCATCCCCTTCCCTCCTGTTGGAATATTGAATCTGCAAAACCCTAAATTTAAAAACATGCGTCGGGAAAGATTGACAATGTCTAGCTAGGACGTTGTTAGTATTTGCTTTTCTTATATCATATATGTGGTTGTAGACCCGGTCCTTAAGTCTATGTGTGGTCATTCCCACATAATAGGCTTCACAGCCTTCACATGTGGCTAGGTAGACCACATTGGTAGTGTCACAAGTGGCATAAAAATTCAGCGTAAACACCATACCTAACTCTATATTTACATACTTCTGATCAGTCGTGATAAACTTACATGTACAACATTTCCTGCAAGGAAAGGTGCCCTGCTTGAACTTCACTCTTAGATCAGGGGGTACAATTTTCATTTTCTCCTTACACAGCAGCCTTTTCAAATTTAGGCAGTTGCTGTATCTAAAACTCGGTTTCTCCCCTACAATTTTCAATAGGTCTCTATTCATACTGAGTAACTTCCAGTTTTTATACAAAATATCTTTTATGTACCTAACATCATTAGTGTATCTGAGGTCATATTGTACCATGTTTCTAGCAGCTCTGGTATAATGCCCATAAAACTGTTTCTCGGAGTCTGTTCCATGGGTAGCATTGTTTCTATAGTTCATTACTAGTTGAGAAGGGTATCCCCTATCCACAAAGCATTTCGCTTGAAAATCTAAAAGAGTATTGCCATCATCTACATTATTAGATAATCTAACTACCATAGCCATCTGGTTTTTTACTACATTGGGAAAAATATGCCTTGGGTGCATACTCTCATAGGTTCATAGGTTCATAGGTTCATACTAGGCTATCTGCCCAAGGGCATTTATAAGCCTAGCCCATAGTTATGTGGCTTTCGCCACCCCTTTAGTTTGAATAAAAACTATGCCTATCATTTTGCTGTGCCTCTGTCAAGCAGTGACGCTGAAGTAATCCCTGGGGTATATCTGCAATCTCCCATCCATTGGTCAAGATTCCTCTTGAACAAGACCAGAGAGGTGCTCTGCCTCACATGTACCGGGATTTTGTTCCACAGCATAGGGAGTCTCTGGGTGATGAATCTGTCCCTCCAGCACGTTCTATTTATAACCGTGTCAAGGTTTAAGTCTCCGCCCTTGTGGTTCTGAGGGATCTAGATTTTTGAGGTGAAGCATATTCATCAAATCTGGGTTTGACATGGCCTTATATGTCAGGCACAGGTCACCTCTGAGCAAGCGGTATGAGACTGAATAGAGCTGGAGTTCTTTCAGTCGGGCAGCATAAGACATATTTTTGAGACCCTTTATCCTTTTGGTGAGGAACTTTTGGGGCCTTTCAAGCTGCAGCAGGTGTCTGGTCAGATACATTCGAACGGGGCATTGTACTCAATCATAGGTCTAATAAGTGATGAGTACAGGGTGACGATGACCTCCCTTGATCTAGATGTGAATCCCTTCATGATCAGGTGGGTGATATAGAAGGTTTTCCTAACTACTTTAGCAACATGAGTGTCAAACGAAGGCTACTGTCAACCTGGGTCCCCAGATCTCTGATGACTTTTTCTGTGCTCAGTGGATTGCCACCTATATGGTAGCTAGGGGTAGCCTTGTTTTTCCCAAAGGGTATGACTATGCATTTTTGGCGTTTAACTTCAGGCCATGGCTCTGGCACCAGTTATCCATTTCTGTGAGGCCCTTCTGGAGGATATCTGTGTCAGATGTGTTTTCGACTATGGCCCAGTTTGCAGTCATCTGCAAACTTTGTCAGCCATAACCCTCCTGTGTTTGCTTGTACTTCAGAAAAGTAGATGCCGAACAAGAGTGGACCCAGGACTGAGCCCTGTGGGACACCACTTGTGACAGGCTTTGAGTCTGACATGGCTCCAGCAACTCTGACCCTGTGGGTTCTGTCACTTAGCCAGTTTGCAACCCATCTTGTGATGTATGGGTTTACATTCAAGCTGATGAGTTTTTCGATGATACCTGAGTGGGGTATTGTGTCGAAGGCCTTTGCCAGGTCGAGGTAGGCTGTATGGACTGCCTTTCCTCATCAATGGCCTTGGTGACTGTCTCGAAAAAGTCAACCAAGTTTAAGAGGCAGGATCTGCCTTTGACAAAGCCAAACTGAGTTGGATCCAAAGTCTGCAAGTTCCCTATGTCTTTATTTATGAGTTCCATTATGATCCTCTCCATGGCTTTGCAGATAAGGCTTGTCAAGCTAATGGGGCGGTAATTTCCAGGGTCTGTGGAGGCACCGCCCTTATGAAGTGGGACCACAGTCGCCGTGCGCCACTCCTTGAGTACGTATCCTGAGGTGAGGCTAAGATTAAACAGCTGTCCTAACTGTGGGTTTAATTCCTCATTGAGTTCATGAAGCACACAGCCGGGGACACCATCCGGTCCCATGGATGCTGTGTTTTTTGCCTTAGTGAGGGCAGTTCTCACCTGGGCGTTGGAGATGTTTGGGGGGCTACAATCCTCTGGAATAGATATCCCATTCCTCCAACAAGGTTTTCTATATAAGGAGGTTGTGATCTTATTCAAATCATTCTTGATTATGGTTACATCAAGATAGTTAACTCTGGTAAAAGAGAACTCATATGTGAACTCCAAAAAGGACGTGGTTGATCCCATGTAGTTAACAAAATCATTCAGGGATTTGATACTACCATTCCAAAAAAGGAGGATATCATCCACAAATCGCCTGTATAGAACAGCGTTAGCTCTAAAACTCTCATCATTGAAAATATACAGCTTCTCCCATTGGTAAATTGCTAGATTAGCATAGGCATTAGCACAGGGGGTGCCCATGGCTACCCCCCATGTTTGCCTATACACTTTATCTTGGAACATAAAGATATTATTATTGAGTATCAAATCCAGCAAAGTGCAAACAGTCATCTGGTCGTTATTATTCAGGTTATCACATTCAGTTAAACAACTCCTGATAGCCTCAATGCCAAATTCGTTAGGTATGCTGGTAAAAAGACTTTTTATATCTAACGTAACCATCAGGGTATCAGACCTTATATTTTCAAGCAAGGAAGCATCCTTGAGGTCCTCCAACAGGTTAAAAGAATTCTTCAAGATAGTGGGTATGACCCCTACCAATGGGCCTATTTTTGATTGTACATATTGAGAAGCATGTTCAGTAACCCAGAGTTTCCCTGTACCTTAGGGAGTCCTTTGATTACAGGAATCAATGGGGCTTCAATGGTTAGAAACTCATATAGCCACTTGTCAACACATCTAGACATTAAAAGATCATATAAAGTATCATGCACGTTTCTAATAATAGAGTTTACTTCAGCTTTGCATATTTGGGAATAAGCCATATCGTCTCCCAGCATCTCATCCATCAAATTATTATAAAAACTAACATCCATAATTACAACACCCCCCCCTTTGTCGGCTGGTCTAAAAACCAGACTATTATCATCACATAAAAAATTAAGGCCATGTTTCTGTGCAGCATTCATATTGACAAAAAGTCTTTTATGTTTCTTTTCTTTGTAATATAGATAAAAATCATGTTCACAAGCTCGTTGAAAACATTCAACTGAGCCTGGTAATGGCGGCACAAAAGTACTCTTTCTTTTTAACGCTGTTATGTTGTATACAAACTCATCGTTAACAGAGTCTTTATATAAAAGTTTAAGAGCCACTTTTCTGGTGAACTTGCGGAGCGTGATAAGAGTATCAGACAACTCACTCCCTCTAGAGGGAATGAATGAAAGGCCCATGTTCAAGACGGAGCATTCTGCTTCAGTTAAAACTCTAGATGACATATTAAAAAATAAAGTGTTTAGTACTTCTTCCTTCTGGAATCTCGGTTCTCGCCCGATAGCTTGCGTTTGCCCCGTCCTCTGCTCGTCGAGCGCGTTTGCGCCCGGTGCTTGTAGGGTAGCGGGAAGTTTAAAGCAGTCGCTACTCCTGAATCAGTGTTCAAATGGTGACCACCATCCTTAGGTCTTGCTCCTGCCGTCACTGTCATTTTTAAACACTGTTGATTACAAGGTATTGAAGAGGTAGACAAAGCAATATCCACCTCAGATTGAGCAGAGGTAGAAGTAATGTTATTGGATGCATTACTCACTAATTCAGTTATACTGGTCGCACTGGTCGTGCTATTTTGAATTAAGTTAGTTTGTTCACTGATCTCTTCTGAAGCAACCGTTTCATTAAACCTCGGCCACATAAAAATGTGGCCGGATTGGAAGTCATTACAATCCCGCTTAAGTTTCCTAAGCTTAATTTGTTCTAGTTTGTTACTATAAAACATTAGTTGCTTCAACATGTTGTTCAGTTTAGACACACAAAAGTCACTCTTAAATAATGAAGTCATATTCTTGTGCTCACCTTCAACTTTAGTGATGAGATCATTCTCTATGGGCTGGAAGTAGTCAATAAGTAATCTAATATAGTTGTTACCAAGATCAATGTTCAATTGTTGCCACCTCCGTAGGAGCTCTGGGTGAGCATCTCCATAGCTCGGCATGCAGAGGACGCGCATGCCTCGCGGAATAACTTTAAAATGCAGGCACGCCTCTAGGTGTTTTCTCTGCCAAATAAGCCTATAAAGCTTATAGAGATCATTTTCTAAAGTCCTTAACGCCCCATAGAATTCTTGTAAATTCTCAGCATTTGAAGTTGCAGCTGTTGGAAAGTTACCTTTAGCATCAAAATTCAAGAGGGAATTTTCTTGTTGATGGAATAACTCATTCCAGTTATCAGCATCACCAGCACCTCCAGGGTTGTAATCAAGCTCAATGTTCGGCATTTCCATCGTGTGTCAGTCAACCAGGAGCAAGAAAAGAAGAACCAATACTAATAGCACCAAACCCAGTACGACCATCCAAAGGTTCCCAGCGAATGAGGACGAACAGGAATATTAAGCAAATCACTGGAACCACCACGAATTAATAAAACAGGCAATTTATTATGAGAAGAACAAGCGCTTTCACGCACTTAACTAGTGCGCTTCATCAGGTTACATTAAACAAAGTTCTCCCTAGTTCTTATATACACAAGGCATACGCCCTAATTAGCAACTAATTAGGGCGGGCAGAAACTGCCCACCACACAATACTAAGATTTAATCATTCTATAAAAACAGTCTTATTATAAAAAGCTCCTCTGAATTTAATCAAAGGACTAAATGATATTTAGTCAGCATTAACAATACTAAAAACAACATTTCTTATGTCACAATGTTTAGGAACGCTTCTAGATCTGTAATGCTCAATCTAAAATAAAATAAAATAAAGCCAATGTCATTTCATAGGCACTGGAACTCCTTAACTTATGCCACTATAATTTACTCATTTAAATGTTACATAAAGAAGCATAAAAAGCATAAAAACATAGCCCTGACAAACAAATAAATCATTCCAATGAACATAGGTAGACTAGGAGTATATGTAAATATGGAAAAGTCATTAGTGCTTAATCTAATATAAAACCAATATCATTTCATGGGCAACAAGGACTCCTTAATTCTGAGAACTGAGATCTCCAGGGGCAAGGGGGTGTATATGGCATTATTACAAGATTAATCTTCCAGGGACTTTTTGTGTTTTATTCTTTTTTTGTTTGAAATGTAGCCTTTGGTACACTAATTCACAGTGAAGTGTGAAAAAGGCTAACAGGGTGGGGATAGTCCTGACTTCATTTTAGAGACATACTTTAACATTAAATTGGACAATACTTCCTCCTGCTACATTGTCAGTGAGCAGGTACTGGACTCAACCAGTGTGTGCAAGGGCACTAAACAGAAATCTAGTCTGCCCCCTGAAGGCTAAGAGGTACAAACAGGTAAGCTGGCCTCAAAGTTTTATATGCGATAGCAGAGGGGTTTTCTGAATGGTACTCGGTGCAATGTTAGACTGCAGCTACAAATATAGGGAAGGTATTTGTCTTTTGTAATTACACCAGTATACAGAAGTTTAAGTTATGCAATTGCCACTTATAGGTGTTAACGGCTTCACTGCTACTACAGACATTAACTACTTATAAGCAGTAATGGCTGCAGTGCTACTAAAGGTGAAATGCCACTTACTGTGAGGAATTTCCTAAGTAAGAGCATTCAGTGGCAAACCTCAGAGCATGAACTAAATATTTTAAATTAACATCCATTTTAAATTAACATATAATGGACGTTACTTAGATATACCACAAGAACTTAAGGCAGATTTACAAACTGATGCTGCATCAAGGAACTCTTTCCTGGCAATAATGTTGTCTTTGTTGCCAGAATTGTGGTTGGGACTTTCTACTGTAAGGTTAAGAGTCCCACTGAATACAGGAAGGATTTACAAGCTCCTGCCATATCAAGGAACTCCATAACAATATTATTACCTTTGGTGTCAGAATTGTTTCTGGGAGTTTCTAGTATAAGCCATGGAGCACTACAGAATAAAGAGCAGATTTACAAACTCCTGCCATATCAAGGAAACCTCTTGTGCCAATAATGTTGTCTTTTGTGTCAGGATTGTTGCTGAGAATCTACAGTGCACGGCTAGGAGTGCCATAGAATACAGGGTGGATTTACAAAGTCCTGTCATATAAAGTAACTCTTCCCAACAATAATGTTGCCTATGGTGTCAGGGTTTTGGTGGGAATTTTAGTGAAAGGGTTGTAGAGTGTCACCAACCAATGCTCTCATGCCTTTGGAAGTGAAATTTACTGGAGGTGTATATGGCATTACTACAGGAGATTACTGTTGCTGAGCATCTATCTGTGATGTCATCAAACACTGCTACATGCTTGTTTCTTTCCACCATTTCTGGTTAAAAAGAACCTTGGTAAATGGCACCTGAAAATGTGTTTCACCCATGGCTCTAACTGGACTGGTCTGCATCAGCAGACAATGTTTCTGTCCTACAACTGCAGGTTCAACAATAGTTATATCAGTAGCAGGACCCCTCTTACCAATGGATTCTCTGTCCTGTATCAGAATATGATACAGGTCCTTGTCACAATTTTTGTGCTGTATGTGTTCCCTTTACAAATCTGTAGCACTGGGAACCTTTTCTTATGCAGTTGTGCCCTGTTGGCTAGGCAGAGGTCAGTCCTCCTCCCCATGTTCTCAACAGTATTGCACTTCCAGTCTGCTAACCAGATTGTCATGCCCTTGGGCAAAGTATGAGTGCATTCTCCTTTATCCTAAGGTCTCATAACATTTCACATGTAGTGACTTCACATCCAACTCATTTATGAAAGTAACTGCTGCAATATAATCACAGACAGTATCATCTGCCTTTCTTCTACACTCTCTGAATTGTTTTCTAAATACTTCAGAAGTCACTTTAATTCACTCAAATAAACAGTGTTTAACTTCTTTATAACTCAATCTACATCGGACATTTTCACACAGCATGCATGGTCTTACCTATTAAAAGAGGAAATGAAATCCTCACCCACTACCAGTGCTCAGCTTGATGTTCATTACACATCTTTCAAATGCCTGAATAGAACTTTCAAAGCCACCCCACTTTTATAATGAAAAAACAACTTGATATAGACCTTGGCATATCACGTTCAACTCCAGCCCCAGTACTCACATACCTTTGATCAAGGGAAGGATCTTCCTCTCATGATGGTGCTGCTTCTGTCTTTTTTCCTCACTCATTCTTCCTTTAAGTGGCTTTGTCCCCCTTTCCTGCCACTTCTTTTTCACTTCACGCTGCTTTATTCTCTGAACTGCATCAACCTCCACATTGTATGTCCATTTCCAATCTATTCAATTCTAAAAAGTTTCTGCAATAATCTGGGGAAGGACTAAGTCGCTTTGCCAAATGGTCTGCACCTGTAACAACTACCTGGATGCCTCCAACTTCAGTGGACTGTACTTTACCTGTAAAAGTTTAGGAGGGTGGCCTAATGGTTAAGGTGTTTGCCTTACAAACGCAAGGTGCAGGGGTTAAATCTCACAATGGATAACTGGCTAGGCTTAAAATGGCTCGCAAGGCCAGTTAGCTTAGTACTAATCTATGAACCTGAACTATGAACAAGGATGTAATCATGTCTGCCTTGGGCATAGTAGCATATGAAATTCACTTGTTTATGCTCTCTTTACTCCTCTGTGCCACTGAGATTTTACCAAACCCAGCAGTTAATTTTCTAACTACTCTAACAAAAAATAAAATAACTGATGAGCAAGATATACTGCTGTATATTTACCTTGTGGTTTAAAAGGTATACATAATTTTTGTTGATCAAAACTGTTTTATGAGCTATACAAGTCCAAGTAACAAGTTTCATCTGTTGCCTACCAATTAACATAATGAATATGCATATGATCATACCTGCTGCTGCTGCCAAGTAATGTAATGGGCAGGAGCTACAGGCTTTAACGCCAACATCAACGCCATCTTACATATGCTACGAGATGGGACCAGCAATATATATATATATATATATATATATATATATATATTTACCTCACAAACACAAGGTACAGGATTTTATTCTTGCCTTTGGCTAGGCTTAAAATGGCCCTCAAGGGCAGCCAACCTAATGCTTACCTGTGGATCTATGAAACTGAACAATGTCCATTTTTGGTGGAAGCCCAGGGAGAAAAGCTCCAGTAGATACATTTAAGATACTCATGACAAAGCATTTTTTACAAACATACATTACATAGATAGTTCTTAAGATATCTAGATACAAACAGAAAACAACACTTTACAGACATAAAAATAGGTATTGCTTCTGTGATGACATTATACATGATATTAAAATTCCAGTTATAAAACATTTAGTATGCAAACAGTTTATGCACAATATATGTGACAAGCAGACATTAGATATGACTTACAACAAAGATATGTTTAAGGAGGATTACATTATAGATGTTAGGAATAAATGACATTGAGGTAAGGAGCATGAAGCATTAGTCAGAAGGTAGAGAGCAGCAAAAGCTATATGAGGGAGAAAAAGCATTGCAGAGCTGATGAGTCAAGGATAGCACAGGTAAAATACTAGGGTACTTACTAACACATAACTTGATTAAAGACAGTGGTTGGTTTTGATTACTGCCACTGTTATCAGTTAATACACAAAGAACAATTGGTCTTAAAGTGACATGGTAAATGTGCTCTGTCATAATGACTAATAACCAATATCTGACACTCAGAAAAGTTCCAAATTGCACAGCTACAGATCAGAATTATAATCATTAGCCGCAATCGATTTTACCAACCTCAGACAAAACCCAAGGCTTTCCAGTTCAAATTTACCAGTGGTAACTCTAACTTGTCAAAGATTACTTTACACAAACACACACATGTTCACGTACGCACACAAGGTTTACTATTAAAACATCGAACATCGGAATGTAAACAGTTCAAAATGTGGTTTACATGCTCGATGTTTGAAATATTAATTAGGTTAAAACTAAATGAAAACTCCAGCCAAGCTAGAACTTTCAATGAGTGACCTCCCAAACCTCCTGTAACAGAGGCACATGGGATATATGCAAAATGACCCTTATGAACATCAGGTGTTTCAGCTATATGGTGATTCTGATTGAGCATGACATTTACATTTGAAGTCATTTAAATGGACAATTTCAGGCCAATAAAGCCAAACTATGGATATGCATAATTCAATCTTGTTATGACCTCATCAGCATAGGTTAAGCAGAGTGTTTGACTAAGCATAAGAAACATAGGGTTGTTATACCCAGCTGATGTCCATTATCATTAGGGTGACTACAAAATATCCCAATAAATTAAAACAAAGAGTTAGAAGGTCACACTGAAAAAACAATCAGAAAAAACTAAATGAAAACTCCAGCCAAGCTAGAACTTCCAGTGAGTGACCTCCCAAACCTCTTGTAACAGAGGCACATGGGATATATGCAAATGACCCTTATGAACATCAGGTGTTTCAGCTAATATTAATTAGGTTGGAATAATGGCAACCTAATTCAGTCAAATTCAACTTCTGAAGTCCATTGTCCCCTTTGCAACAGTACATATGGACCAGATCTGTACTGCACAGTACTGACAGTAATGTTTTTGCAGGGGGGCAAGCCCCCTGTGCCCCACTGTGGGGCTGCACCACCCACACCCCCCTGCCACTTATATATTCCAACTCCGAGATCGTACTACAGTGTGGAAAAGGGTATATCTCCTGATCCGCACTGTCCCACAATCTCAATACGAAGCATCGCCCCCATATGCACCACCTTGCTTTATTTACAGTTTCTCAATTAACCTGCTGCATTCAGCTACAGTCTACAAAGTAATCCAATCACAGAGCACTACACCTTTAAAATATCCCAGAAATGGTGACATCAACGTCATGTACTTGAGCCAATACTTACAACGTATTACGCCAATGGTGTAAAGGTCGACTGGATAGTGTTAAGTTGACATTTCAAACACTTTTTAAAGGTATGTCTGCATTCTGAGGATCACACTTTTCACTATCACACAAGACACACTCAACATTATAACAGTAAACTCACACACACACATATACATTCACACAATGTTTTTCAGAATGGTGTCAGTTGGTAATACTCTAGAACCAGTTTAGTAATTCTAAAGCATTAAGATTCACTGCCACCATTTAGTCAAAACTTACAAAACAAGAATATGCCTTACTGCATACCTTTAAAATAAGCCAGCTTATAAATATTCATATGGTAGCAATTAGGTCTAAGAATTCACCCTTCCAAGGACATACACTATACCATTTGGTGAATAGGTAAATCCTTTAAATTAATGTCTAAAACATCACCCACAAGCATTCCAAGTTGAATAAAAAAAAATATTTTCTTAAATAAGTTGCATCATTTCCTTTCCATGTAAGTATGCAAACAGCAAAAATCTTGCACAAAAATTTCAAAGACATGCATTCAAAAAGGCAGAAGATGGTAAATAATCAATGTGACTACTTCTAGATACAAGATATAACATGTTTTTACTTGCTGTTTTTCAGTCCAAAATAGCATTTCAGTGTCCTTAATTGCTGGTAGCATAACTTGATCTCTGACTCTAAGGATATTCTCTAGCAAGCAAAACAATAACAGATGTGGCTTCTGTACTTCTGTTACATTTTTTTAATTAATAGTCACTCCCTTTGTTTAAAAGTACCCAGACAGGATTGCCTGTGGCTTTTGAATTTTGTAAGATGTCTTTCCTATTTCCACGGTTACATACTTCTTGGGGGAGGGTCTCAACAACCTACAGCCCAACTAAGGCATAATCATGTCACCTAGCCAGAATGTTCAAGCATCAGTATGCAATAATGCAAACAGTTAAGAAGCAAAGATTGGCTCCATCTCCAAGCAGTAATGTACGTTTACAATGACAAATTCAGTTCTGCATCATTTTATGCATTTACTTTAATATATTACACTTTTACTAAAAAGACAAGTATAATGCAGCTTCTTTTTAAATTTATCTTTTAAACATTTACTCACATTTTTTTATTTGCTACAGCAATATTACAGCGATTCCATTTTCCAGTGTTTCCTTTGAAAAAATAATAACATTTTCCAGAATTATTAAAGTTCTTCCCACTGCTAAATATAAGCAGGCAGCTGTAACCACTTTCCCTGAGCTTGGTCCACAAGGGATAAATGAAAGTGAAGCAGGTGAGACAAATAGTTCAGCTAAAAGTGGTAGGGAACACATTATTTGCCACCCCATCCAAAGCCTTGCTCTCCTTATCTGACAGCAGACAAAAATGTGTTAGGCTCTCTGGATCCTCTGCCAGACTGAAGAGATCACATTAAGACCTGCCCTGAACAGCATTATAAGAATATTACTCTACTCTACCTGGGGAATGTAGAAGACATTAGTCATCTTAGGACTAAAAAAAGCATAATTTGGATGCATCCTGGTCATATAAATAGAATATCTTACGGCAGTTTGCATAAGATGGTGACCTATGTTTCCTTATTCTTTATCCCTAACTACTGGTTTAACTTTTTTGGAGTAGAAGACAGAACAGGTCCAACAATAGTGATTTGTGGGAGAAGCCACATGAGCTACAGAGCAAACTATTAATGACCTCATGAGTTTCAGCATCTCCTCAAAGGATATATTACCAGTAGGGGTGCTGGAGGCAGGGGAAGTTTTACTATCATTGTCAGTGTTATAAACAAGAAAGAACAAGTGTTATAAACAAGGACAAGGATTATTAAAATTCCATTCACTAGGGGGGGTGAGGAAGAGGGAGACTGTCCCCTCTAAATAAAACCATCAGTCTCCTGATATGAAATGCAATTAGCACACAGAAGGTAGATGCCTAATGTCAGGTGAGAAAACTCCCTACTACCAAAGTAATGCATATGAGCTCTGTTCAGAGACCTTTGTACTGTCATCATACTTCTTAAGGGTAATATCCAGCATCTATGAAGACAAATCCAATGAGATATGAAGCAAAGCATACATTCAATACCAAAGGCATCTCCATGGCTCCACCTCCTGAAGTAGAACCCAGAAGATTATCTTCAGATCTAACCAGCAAGTCTCTGTCAGCCTCAGAAAGGTGAAAGGAGTACAATTTCCAACCCTGATTTCAATCATTGAACCTTCTCAGGATGACTAAGGGCTTAGTCTGCATGAGCTGGCCACCTGTGATGCTGCTTTAGATGCTTGATTCCAGGACAAATGGTGTTGAAATCCTGTAACTCGCCTCCAAAAATCATTTCTGTGGCTCACTACTTCGGGTTTCTTCATTGTAACTCACTGATAGGCATGAGCTCAAGTCTCCTGTAGCTAAGAGAGAGCAGATGGCACACCTAGAGGTACAGACGACAACAGCAGAAAGTTTTGGTACCTGTGCCTGTTTCCATTTAATCTATCCATGGCTCAAGATTACATTAGGGATCATCCTGTTGGTCCTGCATAGATCAACCCCCAAAAATTCCGTAAGAGTGAGGTGATGTAGGCCTCCAGTTTTATGCATCTTCTCTAATGGTGGCAAAGTTGAGGCATTGACACTTAATAGCAATTTCTGTATACCTCTTCTCAAGTAATTCAACTAGTGCTAATACAGATTCTGGGTGGTGATCTTCTACTACAGGAATACTCAAAAAAGTTTGGATATGTTAAGCATTAAACATGGGAACTTTTCAACACTGTACATTAAGGTCTATATTAAAAGAATACAAGTTGAAAATTGCGAACGCTCTAAATGTCGAAAATACCGGACCACAAACTTGCTATTGTGGGGGGCTTCACCCCCCAGACCCCCCACTAACTATATATATACCAACTCTGAGATCGCACTACAGTGAGGAAAGGGCAAATATTCCAATCTTCATTGTACTGTGATTTCACAAAAAAGCACTTCGACGTCCGGTGTTTTTGACATTTACAGTGTTCGCGATTTTCAACTTTCGTTCATATAATATAGACTCGTACATTAGGACTAACATCCAAACACTGTGACTAACAGAAAAAAACTGTGGATTTCCTCCTAGTGCAGTGTGTATCCTTATGTATACTGGCAGAAGCTGTACATGCCCATCAGTGTAGAAGATTTTCATTACTGTTTTGAGCTGGAGAAGTCAAAAAAGGAATTGCAACAGTTACCCACTGCAGAGATATTCAAATTCATATTTTGTTTTTTTCTTTTATTTTCCATACTGTATAACTATTCTTCATATTTTGTTCATTTTTTCTACATAGACAATGCCTGGCATTTACTTACTAAATTGAGCTTCCTAGCTTTCTATGAAAATTAATAAGCAACATGGATGCAGACATACTGAATCTTCAGAAATACATAAGAGCTCCAGCTGAGAGTCATTTTAACACTGTGCTTCATGTTATGCTTCTTCACAAAGGACTGTTTGTTAACTAGACTGCTGATTCACATGGACTTTTTTCAGACTCAGCCCTGGAATATTATCTGGTTGGGACTGTTTAGTCGTATAGTAGGGCCAATGGAGGCTGTGGGACTCAAACCCTGGAGTACAGAAAGTAGCTTATTAAAAGCTGACAGCCTTAATCCTCTGCACTGACTACCAGGTATGCAACATTCTTATTCCATTTTGGTGTACTGCATCTTGCCCTTTATTAAGAGGTCCAGAAAGTTACAGAACCCTTTGTGGATTCCTGGCATGACAGTCTCTTTCCTTTATATTCAAGCAAATTTAATTTCACTTTTGAAATTTTTTGGCTCATTGATGACTTGAGACGAAATCTGTTTTAAAGTTCTGAGCTGCCCTAGAGAGTATCTGAAGATTTGGGAGACAACAATGTACCTGATAATATGCACTTGGTTAAATTAAAATTACTTGTATAAAGTTGCTGCAGTCAGGCTTTGCTATTGCTCCCAGATACAGCAAGGCTTCAATTAATTTTATTGTACTCAGTGGTTTCAGGAGTAGAGAAGGAACACCATGTGGGGGAAGGGGGCTTGTCTTCCATGGCAAAACTGCCATACTAGACGTTATGCTGATCATATTTGTTGTGATTAACAGTGCATTTGATTTGTAATATGGATCCATCATAGAGTACTATTTTCACAAGTCTTCATGCCTTAGTAGAAGGGCTAAAAAGCTCTTTCTGTCTAGTGAACATGTATCCTGCCTCAAAGCATCTTATAATGCCCAAAAGTCCTTATTGCTAACTAAGAAACTAAGATATTCTGCAGGAACCCCTAAAATAAAAATCCTTGGAAACGTCAGAATTGTACTTTAAATGGTCTTGGGAAAAATATAAACAGACAGAGAAACTTGCTTCATTGTACAGTCTAATATCCTAGGACTCATAATTACTAAACTAACTGTGATCTGCAGTAAATGTTCTTTCATAAGGGTCCACCTACACTACTAACATGACATATAGTGTCTGAAGTACTGTAAGCTGTCTGGCAGCCATTTCCATGTCTGTAAATACAAATTAAAGTCATTCAGCCCTCAAACTGAACAAGTATTGCACCTCAGACTTAGGTTTTCACAATAGATTTGTATGTCGTATGCAACATATAACGTTCTTTCTCTTTTTACTTTCCACCATATAGTTACAGTCCATCAGCATTGTAGGTCAATATTCAGCATCGGTAAATACTTACTGGTTCATTTGTTAGTACTGACAGATCTCAGATCCCTGATCTAGTCTATCCCCCACATCTCAGTGTCATTTCATCACTGAGTACAGCATAGAAAAGATTGATCTACATTCTCTCCATGTGGCAAAAGGCAAAAAAATACTTTACCACACTGTCTTCATATTTCTTCCTCTTTCCTTCTTCTTCCTCTTCTTTCTTCTGCTTCTTCTTCTTGGCCTCAACCTGCCTTTTCGTCATGCATTTTTATGTCCCCTTCCCTTCTTTAATCATAAAAAATATCTGTTTTAATTGAAGTGCATATAGGATGGTTAGTTATGTTTTTTTGCAGAATAAATTCAAACACAATACACATTCACCTCCCAGCTAGCCAACAAACACATACAAGCCACATTTCAGTTCTCTATTGCTCTGTCAGTGTCTCTCTCTCACACACACACACACACACACACACACACACACACACACACACACACACACACACACACACACACACACACACACACACACACACACACACATATTCTCTCTCTCTCTCTCTCTCTCTCTCTCTCTCTCTCTCTCTCTGTCTTTCTCTTACCATCTCTCCTTCTCCACTTTCTCTTTTTTTTCTATGTGATGTTGTTTATCTCACTAGCTATCACTGTCTTCAGGTAACCAGCATCTCCAATAATTCCACTCTCACTTTCACTATTGCACATTTGATGTATACCCTTGACATGTATCTTCACTCAGGTGGTCTCATCTTTCCAGTTGGGAAGATGACTTGGCAAGGGGGTAAAGAGGGCTTCAGGACTGGAGAATAAAATGGCGACAAGTGTGAAGATTGGGTGAAGATAGGTGAAGGCTGCCAGCCTAGCCAGATAGAATTTTGGAGATAATTCTGTCATCTGTAAATATTAATGCAAACCACAGGCTTGTTGTCTTAAATGGTAAAAATAGTGTTACATGTGGAACTGAAAAAAATATAACAACAGTGCACTCTATTGACCAAGTAAAGCATGTTGTGACCTTTTGATGTAAACACATCTCTGGCTGGTCTAGATGAAGGAATTCTTGCTATTGTTTTAAGGCCAGAGTGAATGGCCAGAATTTGCATGCATAAATGTCCTTAATGGCTTTGCTTCCTGATCTGGTGTGAGCTTACTAAAAAATGTATCCTGTTAGCCTGGGAACCCCAGGGAAGTGTGACAAATGATATAATAAGAATTAGGACTATAATATCAATTTAAACAGAGAGAATCAGAGAGCATTAAGCATTTTTCTCTTGACCATTCAACTCATCAACACTGTCTTGCTCTATATGTAAGTTTATCTTAGACTTACGAAAAAAACTTGAACACTGTAGAGAAAACCAGGAAACCAAACAGACAAGTGTTGTTTAGCGCTTTCATCCACAAATTTAATACGTGAACTTCTTCAGAAACACTTACACAATGAACCCAGTTCCTTAAATACTGAATAATACAGGAAGTGACCTCATATTGATTGAATCACTTTGTTAAAATATTGTTATATATATACACATGTAAATGTAAAAACATAATGATAAAAAAACATAAGTACACATGAGATGAACATAAACAAAACCAACCCATTTCATATTTGTACTTTACCATAAAAATATTGCTATAAAAATGTGTATGTAAATACAGGTTCAATCCTATAAATATATATATATATATAAATAGTTTTAGTGAAAAAATGAGAGGAATTTATTTGATGATTATATACAATGTACATAAATGTGTATATGTATATGTAATTAGTTGATAAATGTGTTATCTATACTTTAAGAAACACTTTAAATTGATAGACTCGTTGAGGCCAGGCGACTTATCGGCCCCCAACACAAGTTGCCACAAGGTCTCTCTACACTCCAAAATGTTGTTGAAGTCTCCTCCAAAATCACTAGTGTTGATTTTGTCCAACACTGAAAACTCAAACTTCTTAAAATCCCTACAAACTAATGCATGTTTAGCTAAAGAGTTAAGCCTATCTTTATTTTTTATTGCTAAATTGTGTTCGTAAATTCTCCTTTTCAAAACCCTCTTGGTTTTGCCTATGTAATGCTGTTCACATGATACACAGTTTGCAATATAAACTACATAATCTGAATTGCAATTATAGTAACCTTTAGCCCAAATCATGTAGTTAACAGACTTGACAAACAAACAAAATACAAGTACTATTACTGACAAATCTGCATTGCCTACAATTATTGCAAGCAAATGTACCCCTCTTGATGCTAACAACTCTAATGTTATCTTGATGTCTGGCATGATCTACCTCCAGCATAGATTTAATGTTGGTCACCCTTTTGTAGGTGAAAATAGGTTTAAACCCTACAGTATCTACCAAATCCCTATTGCCTAACAACACCTTCCAATTGTTGACAGTCTTAACCTTTTTTTCTGCTTTGTTAGATGCAGCCAGACCTGTACTATGATATGATTGAGACACCAATACTTTCCTTCGATAGGACAACAGTATGGTACTGAATGGCACATCAAGGGTAGTTGACTACAAAGATGATTCTGTAAACATTGCTGTACATAGTATAGTAATTATGATACAGTATTCTGAGTTAATTTACAAGTCAAAACATAAAGGACAAATATCCTTCTCCAAGAAGACATCTGCAGCAATCGTCACTAAAGTTGTTAATCCAATAACTGTACCAGTGAAAGTGCTTAGGCAGTCAGGGTGAATGAGGGTCATTCATGAAGGCTATTACTGTGAGAGGCTTTAGACAGGGATACCCAGAGATTTATCCCCCATATAGACCACATGGGTCTACTACAAGTACTTGCATACCAATAGCTCACAACACACTTCCCTGCTAACACTCACTCATATTCGCAGGAGCCCTAACTCTCCCTACCCTGATTCCTGTGCACTACCATTAAGCTAACTATCCCTCAAAGATCCCTAACCCTAACCCTAAAAACAACTCCCCCTCACTCCCTTACCATAGGTCTTAGCCAACTTCTGATCACTCCCTAAAGCCCCCCCCCTCATTTCCCTTTCCCACGCACCTGTTCTGAGATGAGATGTTGATGGCATCCAACTGCTGCAGTAGCTGCAGACCTAGAACTCCCATTTGAGTTCGAGCAACTGTTCAGCCAGCTGGGCAGATGAGAAAGCAGCCGTTCTAGCCCATGACTTTAAGTTTTGGGGTTTTGAGCAGCTGGGGCTTCAGCAGTTGTAATAGTCCTACTTTTTTCTTATAAAATGTTTCTAGAGTCTAATCAGGTGAGTAAAGTTAGTTAACATCAGTGCCATATACTTGTGCAAAGTTCAGGAATCTTTTTATATTGTAAGCTGCTTTTTTAGGGTTTCTGGGAAGAAAGTTGATGAGAAGAGCTGATTGCCCCACCATGACAGCTGGCATAGCCAAGAAGATAACACACAAATGCTGGAGAATCTTTCTTCACCATATTGTTCAAATAAACATATGTATCCAGTGCCTCAGACAATGAAAGTCTGATTTTATGTTATGCTGAGATACACTTTCACTTCATCCCCAAATTTAAACACATTTTTGTTCTGTCACATGACTGAGCTGTGATCATACAGAACATTTGTCTTCCTGAGCAATACCTGTTCCTCCCTTCAATAGGTGACTGACTAGTCTCCCCTACATCAGGCAGGATAGAAAAAGTCTTTCTTGCAAATCTCATGGATTAGCTCTACTTCTAGACATAGAATCCCCTGAAGAAAAGTAAAACAGGTTTCCTAATGCTAGTATTTTGTTGGCTATCTCAGTTTCATAAAATAGGTGCTGCACAAACCATTGCAGATAGTCTCCTCATGCAAAGCTGTAAGATCACCGGACTTGTTCTGTTGAAAATATACAGGATTTTGATTGGGTCAATGATTATAACCTGCTTATTATACATAGATGTGAAAAAAATAAACCTCGAAAGCATCCATGTCGAGAGTACATAATAAATGGTTATGATCAGAGACCCGTTCATAATTCTTTGTAGTACATGGATGGAGTTTTATCTAGTTTATGTACTAATAGTTACAGAAAAAAATTGTTAACTGTTTCAAACTGTCATTTGCATACAGAACGCTGTCAAAAAGACAGTGCTATACATTCTCTTATATTAAAGACAATCAGGGACAGATTAGTGGCACAGACAACAGGCAGAAACAAATCTGTTTTTAATTCTGCCACTGTAATATTTGCTTGCCAGTACTGGCAGGTTTAACTGCCTAATGTGATACCCGATCTTAGCAACTGAAGTGGGGGTGCTTAACAATTGTTAAGACTGTGTCTCACCTATAGCAGTACTTAACTGACTTGTCTTTTTCACAATACCTGAGCATAATTGCCACGCTCCATGCACTACATGTCTATGTATCAGTAACAAGACTTTTGTAACTCACACTTGTAAACAAACTTAGAATGTGAAGTATTCAACGTGTGCTGTATATTTTATGGTCAAAAATACAAACGCAGTTGACATTCTCGCTGACACTAATAGCAAGATGCAAGTATTTAGTGAAACAGAGAAACAGCTTGGTTCTACTTTTACAAATTTGAAAAGCAGGTGTATCAAAATACAAAGAGACTAAGTCACCCAGATTCAACAGCTAACATGAGTTAACCTAGATCTCTATCTATGTAGCCAGCATAAATGACTATACTCACCTTTTGGAGTCATATCAAGATGGAAGAGCCATATAGTTTGGAGTTGTACAACTACCACAGACACCACATCAAGATACCTCTTATATGTTTTTCACATTACCCAGAATTACATACACACTTTTAGAATATACTAGGATTTCTTGCTGTTTCTACTAAGCCAGCCTATCCAAAAACATGAAAGAAAAGAAAAGAAAATTCATGCTAAAATATTAATACTTACTGGCTTGAAAAGTGAAGTTTCCACTTATACTGGACCCTGAGGGTTTATCAGCCACGGACTTCTAAAGGATTGTTTAGGCCCAGGCCACAACTGATTGAAATAATAGCCAGTATTTTATAAAGAAATTAATTTTAAAAAGTAATAATAATCAACTGTCTTATGTCACTAAGCACTTGGGACAAAAACGCTGCCCAAACCCAGCCATTGACTACTTAATTATGCTTCAGTGGCCAGTGAAACGTGGCTGAAACACATGGCTCTGAGTGCCAGATTTGTCTGGTCTACACTTGGCAGCAAAGCACAGCAACGTGTTCTAAGACTGGGCTCAAACCCTTTGAGGATTTGCTCGGTTTGCATTTTTTTATTTTAAAGCATTGCTTTTGTGATGAAAAGTTTACTGCTTGCTTCAGCTACATCGCATTTGTGGTTACATGCTATACAATATATTAGCAGTTTGGCATTAGATTATTCAGCTCAGCAGAAAAATCTTTCAAAACAAACTCCAGGAACGTCTGGACATAAAGGAGGTGGGTGGAGTGGCTATTTTTTTATTTTTACAACTGAGATATCTTTGTTTTTTATTCAGAGTTTGTAAGACTGTACAGTAATAAAGAGCAAAGAGAACAATCTAAGACTGTGTAAGGTGAAGTATGTGAAACAACACTCTTTTGAGGCCCATGTCTGTAATATAGATTAGCATTCCTCAGACCGCCTTACTTGGTACAATATTAGACACAGTTAGCTCTGAATGACTCTAAAGGGTAGAGTACAAAAGAACAGTATTTCTTTCTTGGCCTATGTAAAGTGTACTGTGTGAAGGAGAGCACAGATCATGGTACCTAACAAGCGCAAAAAGGGTGTTGCTTTACTGTGGATTTCCCTATCAGTTATAGTTACATAATACCATGTTATTCTTGAGCTATGTACGTGAAATAATGTAAAGTGTTGAAATTCTTCTGTTGTCCACTACTACTGTTTATGAACACTAATACTTCTTCACTTCTACCAGATAAATCAGCAAACTGTAACCAAACAGCAGGACATACTCTTGCCTAAATCAAATTGCAAAAAAAAAAAGAATAAGGAAATTAACTTGTAAATGCAGCAAAATACTGCCAATCTAGACAAGACTGAGTGCAGACAGTACAGGTAGAAGCTTCACTCAGAAAAGCTAGCAAGACACAGATAAATGCAGAATTCACACAAATAGTCAGTAGTTGATGAATTGTTGCCTGCATATCTACAAGAGCTGCATGCAATGCAAGTCTGGTTCACAGAGGTGTGGCGAGGGGGCAATCCAAGACCTCTACAGTGTAATCTGTCCACTATTAATCTCTCCCAATCTGCAGTTTCTTGGTTCCATAGCTATCTTTCTGAACATCAACAAGCAGTGAAGTGACAGGATGATATCCCAGCTCTACTCCCAATCTCTGTAGGTGTTGGCTCAATTCTCGGGTCTCTGCTTTTCTCTGTTTTCAACAACAAACTCAGCTCTACGTCCACCAAGGCCACTACAGTGCAATATGCAGACAATTCTACTATCATCTGCGAAGTCCACACCCTCTCTGAGCTCCTCCTAAAAACCCAAGTAGCTTTTACGGACAAAGACCAATATCTTACAGATAACCAAGTAATACTAAACCCAAACAAGACAAAACTAATGCTTTTCATTAATGACAGGCATCCATTGCCACAATTCCCTTTTTATATGCTTTCATCTAATAATACCAGAATCGAACCAGACTACAACACTAAGCTACTTGGAGTCACTACTGATCACTCATTAAAATATAACAAGCACATCTCCCTTGTCATCCAAAAGGTCCACATTAAACTCTGCTCACTGTATAAAGCCAAACCTTTCCTCACTGCTACCACCTGGCAATCTATTGCTAGATCTTATCTCTTACCCACCATTCTGTATGCTTCTCCCATTTTTACAAACTTAAAAAAATTTGACCAAGCTAAATTAGAGGCCTGCTACTACAAAATTACTAAATTTGCCACTAACCGCCCTAACATAACTCATCACTGTACAGCTTTAAGACAACTAAACTGGCTAGAACTACCAAATCTGCTCTTACTCAACAAATTTACTATAGCTCACACCATTGTTCACCAACCCAACAACTGCCCATCCCTCACAGGTCTTGTACAGACATACACTACCAACCGGACACTACAATTATCCAATAAATTACTTTTAAAAGTCACCAAAGCTAACAATAGTTTAAGAGACTTTCTGTTTTCACACCAGATAGCAAAAGCCTGGAATGAAATACCCCAGCTTACACAAACCTCTACCACAACATCCCATTTTAAATTCCATCTAAAGAAATACCTAAAAAAAACAATTGGTTCTGCTCCTGCTCCAATCCTGGATAATCGTCACTTCTTTCTATTTTACTTTTCTGTCTTCTTATATTATCCCTTAATACCACCAGATACCAGTCACCATCAATTATGTCTTGTATTTAATCTATACCATTTCTATGTGTATTTTGTTGTTTCAATGTTAAATGTATGCAACTTTCATATTTCTTGGTTTTGTGTTTTACAGCCTTGAAAGATGTACTATACTAAATTTGTGAACATTTTTGTTTAGATGCCAGTATGGATCTGTGTTTTTCTCACACCTAGCATACTGTTATCCTATGCTAAATTGATTTTTTTTTTATTGTTACCATTTTTTACATTACATTCTGTCTATATGGATGTATTCTCTGTATAACTATGGAGCTTATCTCCCCGGGCCTCCCCTGAAAACGGGCCATTGGCCCAGTCCCAGTAAACAAATGTAAATAAAAATAAAATAAATAAATAAATGTCTCAGGTTGCAAATTCACTAACCTGTATCTCAGGAACAGGAAAAGGTCATCCCCTATCTACTTCAATGTTAAAGTGATTGTGGTGATGATGATGCCATTCTAAAACAGCCTTATGTCACACATTACTCATGAAGTCTAGCCATCCATACCCCCTTTTTTCCCATTTTTGCACATGGGTTCAGGGTGTCACCTCAGCAGTAACACTTATCTAGAGCCAAGGTTTACACTACTAGGTAGCTAGCCCTCTCACGGTGTTTCTTTTACACCACAAACTCCCTCCTATGGCCAATGTAGAGTGTCCAATCTGCCAAGTGCATGTCTTTGGAATGTGAGAGGAAACCAGAACACCTGGAGAAAACCCATGCGAACACAGGGAAGACATGCAGACTCCACACAGAAGGCACCTTAGCCAACATTCGAACCAGGGAAACTCTTGCTGTGAGGCAACAACAATATCCACTGTGCCACTGTGCCACACTTTATTGTTCTTATTTTTGCAGTTTTATCTGCTCATCTTATGAATCTGTATAAAAAAATTACCCGAGGTATGGTTTAGTCAGTGACATAAGATTATGGTCTGGCCGATGCCCACAGGCTGAGGCAGATACACCATAATCTGAAACAACAGTTCATGTTTATCAGTATAGAGGCAGCATGGCCCTTTTGTAGTTCAGCCTTGGCTCAGCAGTACATCTGGAAAATAGGAGGGCTTGTCACAGCAGTGATGGCTGTGAAGAGGACAGTTTTCTTCACAACAAGGGGGAATGGGAGAAAGGGCAGTGCAGAGTCATACTTTATTACAGACCAGAGCATAACACATGTTAGATATGTGTTGGCACAGGGTCACATGAGTTTGTGTCACACAGCAGAAAGACTCTAATGGGTCTCTAAGGTATTTGGGAAGTTCATAGGTTCAGTGACCAACTGGGTACCAGAAACAAAGATACTCACCACACATTAGCTTGTAAACCACACATAAAATAGGAGATCCACTATATGCATATATATATATATATATATATATATATATATATATATATATATAAAATAAGAAAACTTCCGAAGGCATCTGTGGAACATTAATAACTTTCCAAAACAATCATCAGAAATAATGCAGCAAGTAGAACCAGTAAATGAGCATGCTTTCGTTCTTTATTTAAGAACTTCTGAAGTTCTTAAATAAATAAAGAACGAAAGCATGCTCTGTTACTGGTAGATACCTAGATAATTGGATAGGAATCCACAAAATCTCCCCTGGTCTGTCTTGTTTGCCCTCCCTGAGGCTGGAGGGAACTACTGAATATTTTTATACGTTTCTAATGGCATGCAGATTAATTGCCTAATACTTACCTATGAACCTCAGATTTTTACTTCATATTTTTGGTCTGTTCCTCATAAAATGCATGTTTTTTGGCAAATCACTCAGGTTAGATGTCACTAAATAATGACAGACACTTAATCCAGAAAATGCATGATAATACAAAACCTGTTATTCTAGCAACTTGAAGTTTATAAGATCAATATTGAAAACCTGTCCCTGATTTTGAGAGTTTGGCACCACATTATTTTTGATTTTGTCCAAAATTATTGCATTAAAAGGTTGAAAGGTATGGGTTAGATACAGCTGAAAGGGTAGAACACTGAGGTTGAGGTTAAGCTAAAAAGGGTTTTACTGACTTGAATGAGTAATTTCTTAGAGTTGCTAAAAACTAAAAGAAATATCTAATTTTATAAATATACTCCTAAATACACTGCTTGTTTCTTTCCAATACTTAGAACAATACAAACTATACTGCTGTGTACAGCATACATTTGGCTCAAGGTCTGTCTCCAATATAAACACTGCAGACCTGTGTGTGTTTTTGAGGACACTACAGCATGCTGCAGAATGTATATCTCAAGATCGCCACAAAGCTATAGCTACTTTAGCATAAAGAGATGGATACATGGTTATTCTGCAGCTCTTGGTGCAACGTCAAGAAATACTCTGCAGGTAAGACTTCCATCTTTGGAGGGCTCTGACTGCTTAGATACCTTATGTGTTGAAGATGTCACTCTAGTCCACCAAACCAGATCAAATTACTTATGTGTTATTAACATTAATGCATGATGCAATATACGGCATTATATTTCTCCCGCTGTCATTAAACTGTACCATGTAGTATTGATTATTTATCTCTGATTTTATTTGTAGCAGTATGATTACTTCCAGCTTTAGAAAACATACCTGCAATACTATGTTTCAATTTATGCATGGTTAACCTTCCTTATGGATTCATTTAAACATAACTCTGCAAATCCTGAAGGCAGTAGGTGTGGTCTCTGACAAGAAAAGGTTTACCTGATAATACGAGCTAATCGTTTTTCAACAGTAATGCTCTTAATTCCTTAGTGACCTAAATAACATCACACTAGAGTCAAGTAGGTGAGAGATTAGACCTGCAGACTTAGCTTTTAGTCACATCCTATGTCACTAGTAGGAGTACGTCTCTTCCTTAAAAATATTATATGATATGAGGTAAGCCATATCTGAAGCTTCTTCTTTGTCATACTAGAGTCAGTTTACCCAGACAAAAAGTATACAAAAAGTATTTGACCAGCATTTAATTTAGATATACCTTGGAATATATCCAAAGACACCCTCAGACTTAAAATACCCGAAATCAGTTAATAACAAGGAATTCAAGTGTCATACTGTAATATCCCTCTGAAACTGAGATTTGCTACCGATTTAAAAAAAACTCTAGGAGCCTTTGTGTGCCCATCTCTCCCATAAAACCGTTGCTTTAGCTACTGAGTAGAAATCATCTGCAGGTAATAAATGCAGTACTATAGAGTGATTAGCTGTGATTTCATTATGCAGCATTTCTAAATAGAATATATTTTTTTCTGCCAACTTCATTACAGTTATATGCACACACATACATGCACTCACTATCATTCATAACATGACTACAACAGCCCAAACCATTGTTAGTCTCATGCATTTATTACCAAAAAACAGTTAATACACTACAGTACTAAGAGTTTGATTTTTTTATTTCAGTGAAAATATTAGCTATTTATTTAAAGAACATATATTAAGAAATGTTATATGCAAATTGTCTAGTATTTAAAATAACTGAATTGCACAGAAGGATGATGCCTTCACTGCAACCCAAATAACTTGTTTTCAATTAGCAGCACAGACTGTGGAGGAGACAGAAAGGGGAGAATAAGACTGAGTTGTCCTTACTGGCCCACCAATCCTTGCATGAAGAAGGTAGCTCTGGTTTGCCACTTAGGTGACACCAGGTGGGATCACTGGGTGATGCATCCATGGAGCATGAATCTATAGAGCACACACTGCCAAGTGGAGTGTTGCATATAGCAGCTCGGAAAGTGGAAAGTGTGTGTGTGTGTGTGTGTGTGTGTGTGTGTGTGTGTGTGTGTGTGTGTGTGTGTGTGTGTGTGTGTGTGTGTGTGTGAAGACCTTCTTGAGGTCAGACAGCACTATGTAGCTCATGGGAGCTTCCAAGGGGAAGGGTCTTCAGGGGTAGACCATGTCACAGGATCCATTAGCTGGAATGCTTCCTACCACCCAAATGGTACCACTAGTGAATGTGTAGTGCAACTGGACTTCCCTGGCAGGAATGAGTGAGCCATATGTTTTTTGCCTAGTTCCATGATGCATAGTTCTCACCACCACAGAATAAATGGGAAGAACGGGTACAAGTAGTGGTGCAACTGGGCAGGATCTTGCAGAAAAGGGGGGGGGGGATTACACTGAACTGTTAAGTTAAATAGAGAATGTAAGCCACACATTAAATAACAGAAAAATCAACCGTGCAATCTAATAACTTATTGAGCCATTGTTAACCTAGCAGTATTTCCTAGGCCAGTGGTTCAGGTCATTGTGTTAGTATGCATTAATTAGAAAAGTTACACTGTATTAAAATAATGAAGCCTTCCACAGTCCTACAGTTTACAACATGATAGATAAGCAAAAAAAAGGTTGTTACTTCCTAAAGCAAAGAAGCTACAGCCTAAAGTCACAACAAATTGTTAGAAAACAGGTTAATACCTTTCTACCTTTTCTCACGTAATTTCTGAGCTATGTACTAACAGACAAGAACATAAGCTTCCTTCAGTGATATTATGCAAAGGAAGAATCCAAGACATAAGTGCTAACAAATAAAAGTCAAGTATCAAGTAAAATATCACCCCTGTTTTTTGAAGCATCTGACTATCTATCTATATCTATCTATCACTCTATCTATCTTTTCCCCAGGCTGATGGTTGAGTAGCGAATTCTTCACTCATGACCTGTACTAATGGGAAAAGAACTGAAAAACATAACCGTATTCAAAGTGCAAGTGGCTATCTAAGTACAGCCCTGTAACAAAATAGATTCATTTTTATTTAACTTTCACAAAATCTTTTGTAACTTTGATTACCCAAACCTACTTTCTAGGTAAAGTAGCTTCAGCTGGCTGTTATGTTTAGACACATTTCAACCTTATTTTGTGAGTTATTAGATAGGTGTTGAAGTGCGACAAAGCAATGATATTCTACTAGTGAAAAAAAGTTGTTTCTAAAAGCTTTGTAGAAGTCAAAGTGTACTATAGTGATGTCCCACTCCATCAGAGCCAGGGTTATAACAGAGAGTGCCCTTTCCTGGTATACCAGCTTCTGAGTAGAGAAAATCTTCACCTGTAAGTTCTGGGATGATCTGAGTTCTCTAGCAATAGATATTCACTTCAGTCTGCTAGCCAATAACATACAGAATCCTAAACATAAAAACTGAAGAGTAGCACAGTTATAAGGAACCACATGTGAAATAATTCCTGCTTTAAAACTTCAGCTTGGCAAGCTAAGAACTTGGTTATATTCAACTGGACGTATAAGAGAATTTAAGTACCTTTTTATGCACTTTTTTTTTTAAAAAATACAGTATTTAAATTGATTTAAACTGTGTATGAAGGAGTGTTGAAGGAATTTTTAACTGGTTATTCTGCTCTTCAGTTATTCCCACCCACCTGCCCTGTTTTTGTTTTGGTGTTAATCTTAGTGGCATTGAAACTGCCCGCCCCTCAGCCTGCCTCTGGGCCCATCTCATTTGCTCACTCAACTGAGTGCAGTGAGATCATATTCTGATTTCAGGCACTCCTACTGTGTACAAAGAGAGCATCTGGGAAATAGAAAAAAAAAAAAAATTAAGCTTATTTCCTGCCTTTCTTGTTAAGTGGTACAGACTATTTGTAGGCTTCTGAGCCCCAAGCCCTTCTGTGTTTGAGGGAAGCCTTCTAGCTTGTTTTTTTTCTCTTGTAACTAGCCAGTTTTCTAGTTTCAGCACTCAAATCTGTTTCTTTGATCTCAGCACTTGTTCAGAAAAAAAAAAATTTCATCTGCTTTTACTGTCCTTGTGTTTTTACCTACTTCTTTTTACTTTTGCATCATCTTAAAATACTCAATTGTATTTATTACTGCTTGGCGTAACTCATTCTAAGCCTTTTGGTTTAAACACTTGGGCTTCGGACCAGTTAGTTGTTTTGCACTGAGAGGGTTTGTGGTCTGCACTGTTGTGGCAGAACAGGTAGCTTACATCCTTCTAGGTTGAGAACTGCTGATTGAGGGCTCAGTGTCTGTTATTCTAAAAGTGTATTAATTCTGGTTTAAGCACTTGGGCTTTCAAACCAGTTATTTTACATTAAGAGGGTTCGTGGTCTGCACTCTTGTGGGAGGAGAGGCTGGACTCTGCCCTTCTGAGCTGGGAATTTCTGGTTAAAGGCTTATAGTGCATGCATATCTGAACTGATTCTTACTGAAGTTGGTGCGCCTTGTTTGCTGTGGCATAGACTAGATTCGGGCCTGCTGGATCTAGCTTTGTTTGTGTAACTTGAGCACTAATCCAGACATTCTCTAAAGTATTCAATGGTATTTATTACTGCTTGGTTGTAACTTGATTAAAGTGTAGCTATCATTCAAGTCTTTTGGATTAAGCACTTGGGCTTCAGACCAGTTGTTTTACATTAGGAAGGTTTGTGGCAAGCACTGTGGTGGCAGGACAGGTAGCTTTCATCCTTCTAAGTTGGGAACTGCTGATTGAGAGCCCAGGGTCCAAGTGTATTAGTTCTGGTTTAGGCACTTGGGCTTCAGGCCAGTTATTTTACATTAAGAAGGTTCGTGGTCTGCACTCTTGTGGGAGAAGAGGCTGGACTCTGCCCTTCTGAGCTGGGAATTTTCTGGTTAAAGGTTTATAGTGCCTGAATATTTGAACAGTATCTTACTGAAATTGGTTCACCTTGTTTGCTCTAGCATAGACTAGATCCAGGCCTACTGAATCTAGCTTTGTTTATATGCTTGTTGTTTGTTTGCTTGTTATTTCCCTGGAAGCTAATTCACCTAATACGCAACTTCTCAGCGCTTCTGTGGATCACTAGTGATATCTGCATTGCTTACTGTACTTATTTCCTTGTTTCACTTGAAAGGAAGTTACTGTTTGTCGTTTTTGCATTTAGTTACTTGTAACACATTGCACTCAAGTTACCTGGCACTTGCTCACTAAAGCAATTATATAAGTCAGCACTAAAAATTAAAAGCACTACACCCTCACTCCCCACTGGCCCTTGTTTTCAATTAAGGATTTCCCAATATTATTCTAGCATGTCCAAAGGTCAGTTGTCAATCTCCTCTCGGTCCAGCTGGTGAATCTGGGAATCTTGAGGCAATGTTATAACTGCCTCATGTACACAGACAACCCTCTCCTCCTCCCACATAACACAAATACTTGCGAGAGATGCAGCTATTTAGCCAAACTGGAGGCTGAGCTCTCTCAACTCAGGACTGGCAAGACCAGACAGGAGGAGAAGGCAACTACACACACCACAAAACCAGCCTCACATAATGCTACCACTTCACTGAATCAAACACATAAACACACAAAGACATACTGAGGCTCTGAGTAAAATTTACCTAAACAGCAGAGGCCTCCAAAGCAGACACCCAAACAACTGCTACCTCAAGACACCCCACAAGCAACACATAAACCACAAAAGCAGTGTGCAAAGCAGTCACAGCCCTTAAGGCCAAATACAACACCAAACATACTTGTCATAGGTGACTCCATAGTCAGACACACTGACGTCCCACTCACCAGGCTGAACAAGGAGAGGGTCACAGTAAGCTGCCTATCGGGCGCTAGAATCCGCCACATAACACAAGCACTGGGTCACTCCACAGCAAGTACAAATATGACACAGTCATTGTCCATGCTGGTGTGAACGACCTGAGACGTACCTCCCTGGACTGCATGAAAAGAGACATAGAGGAGCTCTCTGATTATGTAGCCCAGGCAGGTATGACCCTAACCCTGAGCAGTATCCTTCCTTCACCAAGAATGATGCCACAATATAGAGACAAGATGATCAGCTTTAACAATTGGCTTAATGTCTGGTGTCATTCAAAGGGGATCCAGTGTCTGTCTGCCTGGGATGACATGCTTGACAAGCCACGCTGCTCGCAAGGGATGGCTTGCACCTGTCACCCTGGGATTCCGGATATTGGCTAAGGCTCTTGCCACCCCATAGTGCCTTTTGTAGGCAAGGCTCAAATTCTAAACCTACCACCCTAGAAAACAAAAATGGGAAGAAATTGAGGGTAATGCTGCTCAATGCCAGAAGTCTAAATCTCAAAATGCACGCACTCGAGGCCCTTCTCAGTATGGAGAATATCGATGTCTGTGCTGTAACTGAAACCTGGTTCAAGGCTCCTGAGAGCACCCCGGCACTATTAGGTTTTACCTCATATCATGCGTTCCGGCCCCAAAACCCGGACCACTCCACAAAAGGTGGGGTGTATCCATATTCATAAAGGATACTCACACCTCCAGGTTGGTGGCAACGCATGAAGCTCGAAACCATCCAGGTGCAACTAACCATAGGCAAAACTGCTCTACAAATTGTAGCATGCTACAGGCCACCCTCTCAAACTCAGGAACCCCACACAGCCTTCCTGAAGACACTGGAGGGTATAAATGTATCTCCAAACACCATCATATTGGGTGACTTCAACTACCCGAATATAGACTGGGAACATTACTCAAGCCCTAACTTTCTAGCCTAACGGTTCCTGGAGTTCATAAATTCAAATGCCATGGAACAGCTAGTCACTGTTCCCACGAGAGGAGAAAATATACTAGATCTCATTGTCACAAACATGGGGACAAAATGCTCCACACCGAAGTATATCCCTCATTGGTGAGATCTGATCATAAACTAATCTCACTGGAAATCCACATCCCGCCCCACCCCAAACAAAAGACCATAGTGAAGAACTTCTCTAAAGCAAACTTCACACTACTCAAGACTGGTGTGGTATCCTTCAAGGCCCCTGAGTCAGAGGAAACCACAACCCAAGCTCTGAAGCCCTTACAAATGCCTTCTATGAACACCTCCAGGACTGCATGGATCAGGCAATCCCAAATAAAACCAAGACTCTTTCCACAAAGGGCAAACGTCCAGTCTGGTGGACCCCAGCCATTAACAAACTTTACAATAAGAGGAGAAAGCTATTACATGATAGAACAAAATCCATAAAAGGGAAGTCACCCTGATCATTATTAGTAAAAAATACGAGCACTCATAAAATCAACTAAGGCCAATTTTGAGAGAAAAATTGCCATGGATTCAAAGGACAATCATAAGGCCTTTTCAGCTATGTTAGGAACCTGGGTGGAAACTCACAGATATGCTCAGAATTAGTCCAAAATGATACGAAAATCACTGAACCCACAGACATTGCCAACATACTGGCAGACAGGTTCAGTGCAAACTTCACCCCTCTCCCCTAAAGGAGAGATAACTATCCCAGCCGAGTGTAGCCTCCCGGACATCTCAAATGAGGTGAAAGCTGCTCTCTAAAGCTAAAAACACAGCATCAATGGGACGGATGGTGTCCCCGGCTGTGTGCTACACGAGCTAAATGAGGAATTAAACCCGCCATAAGGCAGCTGTTTAATCTCAGCCTTACCACAGGATACGTGCCCAAGGAGTGGCGACGGCAACTGTGGTCCCACTCCACAAAGGTGGCCTCTACGGACCCTGGTAATTACCGCCCCATAAGCTTAACAAGTCTAGTCTGCAAAGCTATGGAGAGGATCATAATGGAGCTCATAAACAAAGATATAGGGACTTGCAGACATTGGACCCAACCCAGTTTGGCTTTGTCAAGGGAAGATCATGCCTTTTGAACTTGGTCGACTTCTTGAAATAGTCACCAAGGCCATTGATGAAGGAAAGGCAGTCCATACAGCCTACCTTGACCTTGCAAAGGCTTTGACACAATACCCCACTCGGGTATTGTAGAAAACTTACCAGCTTAAATGTAAACCCATATGTCACAAGATGGGTTGCAAACTGGCTTAAGGACAGAACCCACAGGGTTAGAGTTGCTGGCGCTGTGTCAGACTCCAAGCCGGTCACAAGTGGTGTCCCACAGGGCTCGGTCCTTGGCCCCTATTGTTTGGCATCTACTTCTCAGAAGTACAGGCCAACATGGGAGGACTTTGGCTGACAAAGTTTGCAGATGACTGCAAACTGGGCCTATAGTGGAAAGTGCATCGGACACGGATATCCTTCAGAAGGGACTCACTGAAACAGATAGCTGGTGCCAGAGCCATGGCCTGAAGTTAAACGCCAAAAATGTATAGTCATACCCTTCGGGAAAAACAAGGTAACCCCAAGCTACCATATAGGTGGCAATCCACTAAGCACAGAAGAGGTTATCAGGGACCTGGGGACCCAGGTTGACAGTGGCCTTTCTTTTGACACTCACATTGCTAAAGTGGTTAGAAAGACCTTCTACATTGCCCACCTGATCATGAAGGATTCACATCCAGATCTAGTGAGGTCATTGTTCCCCTGTACTCTTCACTTATCAGACCAATGATCGAGTACAATGCCCCATTCGGGATGTATCTCACCCGACATCTGCAGCAATTGGAGAGACCCCAAAAGTTCCTCACCAAAAGGATAAAGGGACTCCAAAATCTGTCATATGCTGCCAGATTGAAGAAACTCCAGCTCTATTCAGTCGCATACCGTCTGCTCAGAGGTGACATGTGCCTGACATACAAGGCCATGTCCAACCCGGAATTAATGGACATGCTCCAGCTCAAAAATCCAAATCCACCAAAACCACTAGAGCAAGCGACTTAAACCTTAGCACGGATATAAATAGGACGTGCTGGAGGGATAGATTTATCACTCAGAGACTCCCTATGCTGTGGAATAAAATCCCGGTCCATGTGAGGCAGAGCACCTCGCTGACTCTGTTCAAGAGAAATCTAGACCTGTGGATGGGAGATCGTAGGTTTACCCCGGGAATCATCTCTGGGTCACTGCTGGACAGAGGCACAACAAACTAATGGGCACAGTATTTTTTCATATAAGGGGGTGGCGTAAGCCACAATAATTTGGGCTAGGCTTATAAATGCCTTAGGGCAAATAGCCTAGTATAAACCTATGAACCTATGAACCTATGAACCTAAGAGGACAGGCAGCCTGAACACTTTTCCCATTCCAGCAGGTGGCATTCAGATCTGAATGAATGTGAACATTTTGTTTTTGCCTAGTTCCATGATGCATAGTTCTCACCACCACAGAATAAATGGGAAGAACGGTACAAGTAGTGGTGCAACTGGGCAGGATCTTGCAGAAAGGGATTACACTGAATTGTTAAGTTAAATAGAGAATGTAAGCCACACATTAAATAACAGAAAAATCAACCGTGCAATCTAATAACTTATTGAGCCATTGTTAACCTAGCAGTATTTCCTAGGCCAGTGGTTCAGGTCATTGTGTTAGTATGCATTAATTAGAAAAGTTACACTGTATTAAAATAATGAAGCCTTCCACAGTCCTACAGTTTACAACATGATAGATAAGCAAAAAAAAGGTTGTTACTTCCTAAAGCAAAGAAGCTACAGCCTAAAGTCACAACAAATTGTTAGAAAACAGGTTAATACCTTTCTACCTTTTCTCACGTAATTTCTGAGCTATGTACTAACAGACAAGAACATAAGCTTCCTTCAGTGATATTATGCAAAGGAAGAATCCAAGACATAAGTGCTAACAAATAAAAGTCAAGTATCAAGTAAAATATCACCTGTTTTTGAAGCATCTGACTATCTATCTATATCTATCTATCACTCTATCTATCTTTTCCCCAGGCTGATGGTTGAGTAGCGAATTCTTCACTCATGACCTGTACTAATGGGAAAAGAACTGAAAACATAACCGTATTCAAAGTGCAAGTGGCTATCTAAGTACAGCCCTGTAACAAAATAGATTCATTTTTTATTTAACTTTCACAAAATCTTTGTAACTTTGATTACCCAAACCTACTTTCTAGGTAAAGTAGCTTCAGCTGGCTGTTATGTTTAGAGACATTTCAACCTTATTTTGTGAGTTATTAGATAGGTGTTGAAGTGCGACAAAGCAATGATATTCTACTAGTGAAAAAAAGTTGTTTCTAAAAGCTTTGTAGAAGTCAAAGTGTACTATAGTGATGTCCCACTCCATCAGAGCCAGGGTTATAACAGAGAGTGCCCTTTCCTGGTATACCAGCTTCTGAGTAGAGAAAATCTTCACCTGTAAGTTCTGGGATGATCTGAGTTCTCTAGCAATAGATATTCACTTCAGTCTGCTAGCCAATAACATACAGAATCCTAAACAAAAACTGAAGAGTAGCACAGTTATAAGGAACCTTATTCTAAGAGGACAGGCAGCCTGAACACTTTTCCCATTCCAGCAGGTGGCATTCAGATCTGAATGAATGTGAACATTTTGTTTTACAGAACTTGCTGCTGTTTAGTATAAACTGTAGATAAAAAAAAACTGAAAGGGCAAGACCATATTTGGGTTGGAGGTGGAGTATTTTTTGTGTTGTGGCAGTTCTTGCTTGAGGAAACAATTATATTTTCTAGGGCTGTCACCTTTGGAAGAGGCAAAAATGCCACCCTTAGCCCCTTCCCCTTCTCCCATACGTGAACATTCACATTGCATCATGCTACTGAATATGGACACTCGATAAATAATTAACTAATGTAGCAATAAAGCATGTCTATAAATGTTTAAGCCTGTTAAAAGTTATTTCAGATTTGTTACTGTTTTAGCAATCGGTATATTTGTTTAAAAATATTACACAAGAAAAGCATGGGACAAACCCCAGTGAGGTAATGAGGGCTAGAACAATTATAAATACTCTTTATATACTATTTCCCCTAAAGTGCACCTTATATGATCTTGAATCGACCTTTTTCATATCTACAATAGCATTTATACCGGAGCAGGAAAGAGCATTTGTTTATTTGTTTTACTATAGAAAACACAAATGCAACTGGAGGACAAATCCATTTATTTACTGTTATTAAATGAAGGCTCAGAACATTTTGGGCTTTGTGTACTAACTTACAGTTCAACATGAAGGAAACTGTTCTGGTCAGACTAATTTTGCATTAATAGTACCATGTCACAGCTTTCAGGTTGCTGATAAAAAAATCAAAAGACTATTTTAGACACGGAGCTTAACTGCAAACTAGGGAATTCAAGTAAAACAGAATACAGTTTAGGAAAATATGCTTCTGCAAGGTATGAATATTCAGAATGACTTCTCCTGACACACACCCTTCTTCTAATATTAGCCTTTTCACAGCTGTGTGGAATGCCATTTTAATAGTTTATACAGATGATAGCAGAAATTGGTGAGTCAAGACTGATATCCAAGTATTTCAATCATTGAGCATCTGCTAGTCGAAAGAAATACGTCAGTCATTGGGACCTGCTGTACCATGGCTGAGGTATCAAAAAGTATAGACGTTATATGTGAAATTTTGACACGGAGTATTTTCTTGCACTGAATCAATGAGTACTTGTACAGATTCAAGCCAAAGCTTCTTCTTAGGGCTAAGTGATTTGAGTGCATTCTTTGTAACAGGGAATCATTAGCTTAGAGAGCAATGTCTGTTCAAGACAGATCCCAAGATAGGTAATTCACATACAAAGAGAGAGAGAGAGAAATGAAAAAGGTCCCATCGTATCAGGATAATATTGCAGGGGACACCTGTTTGAGCTTCTACAAAGACTGAGAAAAAAAAATGTTAATGAAAAAAATATTATGCAGTGAAACAGTATGCAGAACTCACTACAGAATGGTCCACTTTGTTAAATTATGTATTGTTAAACAGTGCACAAGGGTATCGCCCACTATCCATGCTGTAGTTGGTAGCATACACAAAGTTGGAATGGCATCTGTGGTACTATAAACCTCTTTAACTATGTTTTGGTAAAAGTTGCAATATACTCCCTTTATAGGTTCATAGATTAGTACTAGGCTAATTGCCATTGTGGGCCATTTTAAGCCTAGACAACTTCCCCATATGAGAATCAAACCCTGCACCTTGTGTCGGTAAGGTAAATAACTTAACCATCACGCCAACCTCCCACGTTGCTTAACTAGGGTCTCAAAGTTTTCAGAAAATGGGTGGGTAGTATAAAGATGGGCCTATAGTTTTATGGCTCAGACAACAAGGCATATTTGCATATAGGTGTGATATAGGCCCCATTTAGATTTACTAAGATTGTCAGTGGATTTGTGGGACCGTTATACTACTTTAGAAAATGGGACTGGACAACAGCACATTCTGAGGTAGAGGGAAAGTCCAGTAAAAACAAGCTTGACAAGTTATGCCATGGAATTCATATGCTATGAGTAAAAACTTTTCTACAAGCCAGTATTTGTTTTTCCACTTGCTAACTATGGCTTCAAAAAAATAAAACTGGAACAGAAGAATGTGCAATAGAAGACAGCTAAATAATTAAGTGCACAGCAAAGCGGCAAGACCGGAAGTTAACAGCAGTTAGCAGGAATTGTGCTGACTGCCGTGAAACAGACAAGTACATGTAGTTAAAGTCCATCTGCTCATGTGTGTGTGTGTGTGTGTGTGTGTGTGTGTGTGTGTGTGTGTGTGTGTGTGTGTGTGTGTGTGTGTGAGTAAGTGTATGCATGTGCCTGTCTGTCTGTCTGTGTATGCATTTGTCCAGGTCTCTGCATCTGTCTGTGTACATGTGTTTGTTGTGCATGTCTATGCCTTTGTGTGTATATGTGTGTCTCTGCATTATATCTGGGAGTACGGGGCTGCACACACTCTCATGTATTTGTTAAATATGCATTTTAAATTATATGTTAAAAAGTTATATAACTTTTGGATTTTAGATGTAAAATTCTTCCTCCAGCAACAGTTATGTACCTTACACCAACTTTCATAAATTTGGTAAAGCCAAGGTCAGGGTATCCATCATCCATGAGAAGTCCTTTATTTCCCAGTAATGCTTAGCATAGCAAACACTTTTGCCTACATAAACAGAACACATAACTACAAGAATATAGGAAGCATCCATTCACAATCAACAACCACTGCTTGGTTACTTTTAATTTCTTGAAGTAGACTGGTCAAATATCATAAACCGTCTCCAAGAAGTGTATAGTATAGTTAGAAAATGAACATGGCTGATGGAAATGTAAGGAGATGGAAAATCTGGAGGAAAATTTCTCAACAACAGCTGTACCAAGACTAACAGGGCTATTTGCAATAATTTGAAGGAAATTGCTGTATTTGATTATATTTTAGCCATTCAGATTTTGGTACAGCAACCTGTCAAAGTGATAGAAGTGATGTGCTGTTTTTCCAAAGGCAGAAAATTTTACACTGCAGTATGACTCCCTTATCTTAGGCTCATAAGTAGTTACCAGCATGCAGACCAGGGAACTGTTAAGGAGCCTTGCCTAGATTCCCAGTTGCCCCAAAACACTGCCTGGTTAAGTGACATGTGCCTCTTCTAATGCCCTTGTGGAACATGCCTGTGCCTCCATGATGGCCCTACACATATGTCATGTGGCATTTACTGACACCCAGCATCAGGAGGTGGGTGAACAGCAGGCCTTGTGTGACACATCACTCTCATGATAGCAGGCCTTGTGAGGCACGTCACTCTCATGATAGCAGGCCTTGTGTGGCACGCCACTCTCATGACAGCAGGTGTTGTGTGGCATGTCACTCTCATGATAGCAGGCTTTGTGTGGCATGTCACACTCACGATAGCAAGCCTTGTGTGGCACGTCACTCTCATGATAGCAGGCCTTGTGTGGCACGTCACTCTTATGATAGCAGGCCTTGTGCGGCATGTCACTCTCATGATAGCAGGCCTTGTGTGGCATGTCACTCTCATGATAGCTATGGGGAAAATCATCCAGTTCTGTAACTGGAGTAATCATGCTACCCTGATCAACTATGTCATCTTCAACCTTTCCTATGTCTGAGGTGCCTGAGTCATGGGCATACTGACTGTGTCAGAAACAGGAGGAAAAGATGTTGGAGGCACAAGCTCAGTGAAAGACTGACCCTCTTTACCCCCAGATTGTGCCTCTTCATTGCCGCCACCATCATCATCATCATCAGAGGCTACCAACACTGACATCAGGCATTAGGAGTTGCACAGTGCCACTGGCAGGATCACCTATGATAAAAAGTAGTCAACACAACAAAGACAGAAATAGAATAAACAATGATCAAACCTATGTTATGTGAAATGTGTATTAAAATTGAGATGTTAATGCAAGGAAAACAAACGGCATTCAGTTACACATGCATCAACCTTTCATACATTAGTTAGAATACAGAAGGTGTGGTTCCATGTGCAGGTCATCATGCAAAAAGGGAACCAGATGTTCCTAGACATAAGAAAGGGAAATGAAACATACATGATAAGCATCACGAATCAAATGGCACAAGGAAAAAAAAAACAATTTCCTTTATAGCAATAGAATAAGACACACCTCATAGAAAACTTTACTGTCCAGTTGACTACCCCCTTCCTTCCCCCTCCTTCTCACTCAGTTTCTCTTCTATCCAGCCTATACGAAACACACACACACACACACACACACACACACACACACACACACACACACACACACACACACACACACACACACACACACACACACATTCACACTCACACACACACACACACACACACATATGTATGTATAGATATATAGATATATATATATATATATATATATACATATATATATATGTGTGAGTGTGTGTGTGTGTGTGTGTGTGAGGTATATATATATATATATATATATATATATACACACACATATATGTTGTTTGTCTTTTTGGCTTTTCCCGGTTAGGGGTCGCCACAGCGGAACTCCAGTCCGCTAATGATTGGCAGTCGATTTTTATGGTGCCGAGTTGCAAGCCCGATGCCCAACCCATGCAATATATATATATATATATATATATATATATATATATATATATATATATATATATATATATACACACAGACACACACACACATATATATATATAGGAATACATTCATTTGATCGAGCACACATTGCTTGATCATGCACAACACTGACTTTAAACTTCGAATTTCGGAACGTCGAATCATCGGAATGTCATAAACAACACCGAATTTGATATTTCCAACTGCTCAACCACCAAAACAAGTGCTACCATGGGTCAAAAAGGGGGCGATATTGTGTGATTTGCAACTCTTGCGATCGCTTTTTTGGGATTTTGCCATACTGCTTTCGACATGGTATACATCTGTAATTTAGTCGTCGGCTAAATGAATGTATACCATATATGGGTCTACTTCACTTCACCTAAAACTCATTTGACTGACTTTCATTTGACTGACACCCAAATGACCTAAATTTCAAATGATTGGCAACTCATTTGACTGACTCTCATTTCACCGACAGCTTACAATGCTAAATTTCAACACACTAAATCTTAAAATATAGACATGCACGCTGGCAATAACTAACTCTTTCCAGAACTTAAAAACTATTTACTTACCCTCTTAATAGAAACTGGACAATGTACAAACAAACTAGGGGGGGGGCTATGCCCCCCCACACCCCCTAATTATATATACTAACTCCAGGATAGCATTACAGTGGGGAAAAGGGCATATACCTTTAACTTGCCTTACAGTACTCTACACGCTGCTACTGCTGCTGGGAACGCACAAAACATTTGCAAAATTACTTTAGATACTTCCCATAAAAATGTAAACAGATAAACCCACATTTAGAAACACTGCAACGCTACTTTCTACATGACTATCAGTATTCTGACCGTCAGCACTATAAGTTACAATAACTCTTTTTATCAGAAGCAAGTCACGCGTGAAGAGAAACCCATAACAATCTATGTCTTCAAAGTCAGTGAAATGAGAGTCAGTGAAATGAGTTGTCAGTCATTTGAAATGTAGGTCATTTGGGTGTCAGTCAAATGAGTTTTAGGTGAAGTGAAGTAGACAAGTAGACCCATATATATATATATATATATATATATATATATATATATATATATATATATATATATATACACAGTAACAATTATATTGCATACCAGGAAGTTCTCCAGTAGACACACTTGGATTGTCTTCTATGTAAGCTCCAACATCATGAGTATATGTAACCTACTTTTTGTTCTTCACAGTATGTGTATTTGTCTATGGCACATACTGATTATAATGTCAAGTGTGTGTTATGAATACCATGTTGTCCTGGGGTTCATATCCAGGGAGGATGCTGCTTGCGTGAACATAATGATGTTTAAGGAGAATATGTTCATGTTGCAAGACAACAAAATTGAGGAAACACCATAAGTGTGCATTTTAACTACTGTTTTCATAATCTTTCTTCTATTTAAGTATTTTTTTCTTTTCTCTTCATCATTTGCATGCTCTTTGGCATTGAGTACTCTCAACTGGCAGAGGTGCCTAGCAATGAACTCCTTCTCAAGTGCAAATAAGCCTTGTGCCGTTGTTTGGCTGTCAGAACTCTGGATAGTACTCATTGGCTAAATTCCACCTGTTAGCTAGCTTTGTCTGCTGCACAAAGTGTATGTCCAGTGCACTTAAAAAAAGAGGACAGCAGATGCAGGGTTGAAATCCAATTGACAGATCATTATACAGAGTGGGCAGAATGGCATTTGTCACAGCATTTTTATTAGGAATGTCACAATAAATGCATAAGTATCATAACTATGTTTATTGCAACCAATGTATCATTCCTGCTTGCTATAGAGGCCCAATATAATTTTAGTAAAGAATGTTAAACATGGCAGTGATGACATATAATGTAAAATGGACGTGTATAGGTATGACATGCACAATATTTTTGTTATAATTAGTGAGTTCTTGTGTTGGGTGGCCATGGTGGTGCAGTGATTAGCATTGTCACCTCACTGCAAGAGGTTCTCCGGTTCGATCCTCGACTGGGGTGCCTTCTGTGCGGAGTCTGCATGTCCTCCCTGTGGTTGAGTGGGTTTCCTCCGGGTGCTCCGGTTTCATCCCAAAGACATGCCGTAGGTGGACTGGACACTCTAATTTGGTGTGAGTGTGTGTGTGTGTGTGTATGTGCCTTCTGTGGAAGGTTGGGCGTCGGGCTGGCAACTTGACACTGTAAAACTCCACTGCCAGTCATGAGCGGACAGGTGATCTGCTTTGGCGACCCCTAACTGAGAAAAGCTAGAAGAAGTGAGTTCTTGTGTATCATGAGTATTTGTTTATGACAGTATATGCTGTGAAGTATGCATGTATGTGGCAGGTCTATATTAGTTCACCAAAAGTTATTTTCAGTATGACGTTGTCCTGTTCGATTCTCAGCTAGAGCATCTTCTGTGTGGAGATATGCGTGAATGGGAGCACCTTCGTTGAAGGTTGTGCGTCAGAGCTGGCAACACAGTATGTAAAAATCTACTGCCAATCATTAGCGGACCGGAGTTCCGCTGTGGCGACCCCTAACCGGGAAAAGCCGAAAGACACAACAACAACCTCTTCGTCAACACATATTCAGCAAAAATCACTTCCGCAATTTGCTGAATTTTCCAACAGCAATGAAGCAGTTGGCCAACTATACAACTTTGCCCTTTTTCCCACTGTAGTGTGATCTCAGAGTTGGTATATATAGTTGGGGGGTGTGGGAGTGCAGCTCCCCACATCGGGGGATGTGGGTGGGGTGAAGCCCCCCACTTTGTGTGGGTTTGATTTAGTTAGTGGTGGGTTCTGTTGTGCTGAGGGGCAATTGTTTCATTGTCCTTGGAAAATTCAGCAAATCATGCAAATGATTTTTGCTGAATATGTATCAATGAAGAAATATTCACTGAAAATAACTTTTGGCAAACTAATGTAGACCCTATGTAACCTAACCTAACCTACCATGTCTTACTCAGGCTATGCAGCTGCAGGGGTATGAGATGTATTTACAAATATGAATACTTCTTTTTACATAGAAATCCAAGCCCATGACTCAATAAAGTCACAGACATACAGGCACCTCTTAAGAATATGTCCATTCATTGTTAAATTAATATACCTATAATTACCATGTTAAACAGTAAGCTCTCCTGTGGCACTGACAGTTAATAAGCAAAATTCACCATTGTAGCCTTTTTTTTCTCATGGGTTCAATTCCCGTGAGGTACTATCCAATCTTACTAGTGTTCCAAAAAGCCCAACATGTCACAAGTTCTATCATTTGTCCTCCAACCAAATCCTGAACAACTGGATCAACTCTTAGAAGTGCATTGTCAATATGAAATTTCCTGGGGTGGATGACTTCCCAAAGGATAGATTAATGCATTTTTAACATTTAGTTTTAGCCCATGATTTTGCCACCAGTTATTTATTCATGACAAATCTTCCTGCAGGATGGCTAAGTCATTTGGGGATTCAATGACTGCTCCCAGCTTACAGTCATTTGCAAACTTAGTCATTCAGAGCACTTTAGTATTGGCTTTTACTACAGAAAAGTAGATGCTAAACAGGAGAGGTCCCAGCACAGACCTCTGGAGGACTTCACTGTTGACTAGTCCCATTGTGTAGGTAACTTCACCTGTTTGGATTTCCTGTTTCCTATCTGTGAGCCAGCTGGCAATTAAGCAGGTGACATAGGGATTTAGTCTCAGTTTATTTAGCTTTTCTACTATACCTGAGTGGTGAATTGTGTCAAAAGCTTTGGCCAGGTCGGGGTATGCGGTGCATACCAATTTGCCTTCATCTGTACCTTTGCTGACCTTTTTCAAAAAAAAAATAAAAATCCATGTAAGCATCACCTGCCCTTGATTAATCCAAACAGCGACATGTCAGTTTTTGGAGGTTCCCTATATCCTTACTGATTAAGTCCATGGCTTTGCATATGAGGCTGGTCAGACTTATGGGTCTTTCATTGCCTGGGTCTGTGAAACATCCTCCTTTATTCAGGGGAATGGCCATAGCTGTTGTCCATTTATTTAGTGCAAAACCAGTATGGAGGCTGAGACTAAACAATGTTGTTGGAGGGTGCGGCTACATCATGCTTCATGCTATTTAAGATGCATCCAGAGGTACTGTCAGAACCCATCGATGCAGTATTCTTAGCTTTTGGTAGCACTCTTAGGATTTAGTCTTGTGTGATAGCTTTGAATGAGACAGTTTTCAGGTATATCTTGAGGTACAGATGGAGAGGAGAAAGGGGTAAAGTTAGAAGTAATTTGCATTACTGCATTGTGCTTTTGAGATTATGAGCATAACTAAATAAAAGGGTTTGTGATTGTCTTTGGATTTGGGTAGCTATGTTAGCCTCAAATGCAACTCTGATTAATTTTATTAAGCTTCTGAGTTGTTTATTTCAGCTTGTTGTTATTATGGTTCACCACATGGGTTTGTTTCTGGGATTTGTCCTGTATTGGTCACACAGGATACCTCAGATAGAAAATTGGGTAACCACCTGGAGGTGGGTAAGCAGTAAAATTAGTAAAAGATGGGAACCATATCTATCAGCTTTGTTGCTGGGCAAAGCCAAAAGTAACAGATAGGGGGACAAAGGCCCAAAATCTGAGACATTTTTTTAAATATAATTCTAATTCACTTAAAAAGGTTAAAAAAACAGCTTTTGTATCAATGTGCATTTTCTGAACAGTAATAGGTATGAAATTCTAATATATGGCATCAGTGAATGACAGTAATCATCAGTAATTTACCAGTAAAATAAAATAAAATAAAAAAATCAAGGGGCAGGGTAAAAGTTTCAACCAAAACCAGGGACATTCTGTAAAAAAGTGGGACAACTGAGAGGTATGTGGCAAGCAGTATCACCCCTGCCACAGATATAACAGTGCTGCGAGAACAACTGAACGCTGAACTCTTAGGATACTCACGGTCTCATAGTCATTATAAAGCAATGCAGTATGCTACGTTTGGGCAAAAATAAATATGTATTTTGATAACAAAATTCACAGCTGTATTCTTAAGATGGACATCAGCATAAGGAACCTATGGTGGTAGGAAATTTTATTAGAATGTTGTCACATGTGGAGTGGAAAGTAGTTAGAATAGTTCACCTAATAGAAAAGGGTATACTGGGACAACCCAGAGAAATAATTGCATCAGGGGCGTGGCCAAGGATGAACACAGGATAGCAGCAGATTTCTTCAGCTCCACCAATTTCATTACACTGACAGGAATTAATTACTTAAAAAATTAATTTTTGAAGTAATTTTCTTTCTAAACATGTTTGTTTTATATAGTTCTTGAACTATATCTAAAAAAGAAAGGATATTTTAACAATATTCCTGTCAGAAATCACTTTGGAAATTTTCCTGTCAGTTTATCAGTCTGAAATGAGTTCCAGTAAGACAAATTCTCAAGACTCCAGCATCAAGAAAGAACTTCAGTCTCTGATAACTATAATCCAGCAACTTACTGCTAAGATGGATAAAATGGATACTAAAATAGATACCTTCATAGAAAAACTACAAAACAAATAGACTTGTTACATATAGACCTGCAACAACAGAAGATCCAGATGACAGGCATAGAAGAAGCTGTGAATGACATGGAAAATAGAATCCAAGAAGAGGAAATCAACATTGAGTTTCTGCTGAAACAAAATACACATTTACAAACAAAGCTGGATGACCTGGAAAATAGATCTAGGCGCAATAACATTAGGATTTTTGGACTGCCAGAAAATATTGAAGGTAACAATATTACTTCTTTTTAACAACATGGCTCCCTAAAACTTTAGACTTACCAGAAGCATTCTCTTTTGGTATCGAAAGAGCACATAGATCTATAGCTAATACTAACTCTAACAAAACTATCCTAGATCAGTTATAGTTAGATTTCTATCATCTTTGATAAAGAGATGGTTCTTAAATCTGCTTGGGCTAAAGCTCCTGTTAAGATTAATGAGACAACTGTGCGTTTTGACAATGACTATTCTTCCTTGGTAATAGCTAAAAGAAAAGTTTTCTGCCACTAATAAGGGACCTTAAAAAGCACAGTTTAAAACATACCTTCTGTTTCCTGCCAAGCTAAAAATCTTCCTTCCTGATGGTCCTAAAATTTTTGATGACTTAGACTCTGCTTTACTGTTTATCAAAAAATAAGATTTTGGATAAAATAGAGGAAATGGAATGGGCTAGTCCTTCATTAAAGAGACTGGCAACTGAAACTTCGTGGAAGACTTCAGAGAAGAAGAAGAGACTAAAAACAAATCATTTGTTCTATGTTTTTTTTTTTTTTCTCTCATCATTTTACTTCATTATTAATCTTTTAAATACAGTTCCTGCATTTCCAGAAAGCCACAAATATTCTGAAAAAGATTTAATCAAAGTTATTCTCTGTGTGCAAAGAAATGTTTTGTTTCATAACCAGTCAAAATATCTGAGGAACTAATAACAAGCTATTATTCAATTTGTTTCTCTTTCTGAAAAGAGAAGTAAGGTCAGTAATTTGATACATTTTTTTTCTCTTTTTTTCTCCTTTTCTTCTTTTCTTTGTTTAAACAATGACATTCTATTTAGATTATGTAGTGGGTAAAGGGTGGGGGAGGGCAGGGAGAGAAGAGTAATGAAAATATGATTAATAGAATAATAACATATTTATTCCTTGTAAAAGTTTATATGTTCTTCAAATGCTATTCCTAATTATACTTTCTTGATTATACTGCTTATGCTTGTTTGTAAATAATCTGCCATGCTTTAACTAATAATAATTAGAACTAAATAATAGTAAATAATATGTTTTATTTTTAACTCTATTAATATAAACAGTAATATTCCATTGTATATACTTCTTATAGCTTTCTCTTACATTTTTTTTATTTCTGCCTTACACTCTTTTATTTTCTACTCTCTTTTTCTTTTCTTTATTCTTTCTCTTTATTTTTTTTTTCATATTAATAAATAGAAATGCTTTTGATCATATAGAACTAAATAATAGTAAATAATAAGATTTGCATAAAAATTGAGTTGGGACAAAAATATTGAGTTTTATTACTTATTAATAACTTTGGGCTTAATTTCACTTACATAGAGGCTGTAATAACCTGTAAAATACATCACAAAGGTTTTGTCATGTCATGTTTAGATGCATTTACACTGCTAAATGAATGTTTGTCACTAGTTTTTAACAACTTTCCCGCCAAAATGTTAAGGGAGACAATCTGGGATGTGGGCTACCTCATGAACAGTGTCCTCGAGTTGTTTCAAAAGCTTCAACTCTCAGAATTCTCACAGAGAAGCTGAAAGCAGTCAATCTGACCTTTGACCCAGATATCACACTGACACATTGCAGATTCAGGAAGAACACTCTACCAGGAAGTAGAACTGATGCAAATGCGACTATGTGAAGGAAAATGAACTCTTTAACATCTAAATGTGAGTTATTTTATATAATTACTTAAATATCTATGTTATAATTCATAAAATATGTCAGTTATAATGATTTTAAATGATGCAGTTTCTTGTAGTAAGTAAATGTCTTATTTTAGAAGGCATAGAAAATGAAACATTTATTCAAGTGTTTTTGAAAATCTACTTGACTGCAGCATACTAATCTGTGTTAAAAACGTATGTTCCAAACATATACATTACTATAACTCATTTAATTCATCTGATTGACAAGCATAAATAACTTTATAACTCTATTCTGGAAGAAATTGTCATGTGATATATTTTAAAGCAGTAATATAGACATACAAAATACAGATGGCTTTTTTACAATAATGCAAGTGTTTCTGAGAATTTGCATAACTATGCAGTAGGATTTATAACAATTTCTATAAATATAATATTTTATTCTATTGACAATAATGAGTATGAGTAAAATGCTCATATACAAGCAATTCAAGGGGTTTTTTTGGGAAGCTGTTGACTGCATTTACATGACAGAAAATAGATGCATCTTAATATATGTAATGTCTGAACCATATTAGCCAAAGTTTTTGATTTAAATGAATGTTAGAACTTATTTTTACATACTTTGAATAAATTAATATGTAAATATGCCTTCCATTTTTTTTTTCTCTCTCTCTCTTTCTTTCACTCCCCCCCCCCCCTTTCACGTCTTTTATTTCTCTCTCTCCTCTTGGTTCCTAATATCAAGATTATTTGAATGCTGTTTGAATACAAGTGTATTATATTACATAGATGTATATAGTAGTATGAATAGTTTAAAAAAAAAAAAAAAGTTTATTTTAGTTTATATGATGCTGTTTTACCAAATGTGTAGTCTTGTCTTGCTAGATAATTGAATTGAAAGCTGTTAATTTAAGTTAAATATAACCAGTATTAAATTGATAAGGTGGTAGCTGAGGTACTGCTGCTTAGGGTAGGGGTTAACTTGAGTGGTAAATACTACTCTAAGTTGGAGTTTTTAACTCCAGGCTGGATGCAAGGTTTAATCCTTACATTATTTTCACTTGTTCATTGTTATATGTATATAGTTTTGACATCCACAATATATTTTGTACACTCATTGTCACTACAAACAAAATTGAATCCTATACAAAATCCCATAAGAGATTCAATAAATACAGCTATATTTATAGGTACACCTAAAGGAGGAGATGTAACATTACTTATGTTGTTATTTGTTATTTTGATCATAAGATTCTTAAGTTTTAAAAGTGCCAAATGACATCTTTAAAAGGAATTTCTTTAAACATTAATGGATTGAATAATCTGTGTAAAAGGGCAAGCCTAATAAGATATATTAATTTACATAAGGCCAACTTAGTCTTCCTGCAATAAACCCATCTCTTGAAAAAAGATATTGATAAACTAGCCACAAATAAATATACAGTATTGGTTAGTTCAGAGCACACTCAGAAAAAAAGAGGAGTGGCTATTTTATGGAATAAAAGTATGCCCATTCCTAAAACCATTAAGTCTTATCAGGATGACAAAGGAATGTTTTGTATGGTTACAATACAAATTAATGGGAAGACTTACACTTTAATTAATGTATAATGGATACCTGGAATTGGTATTAATACAGTGAAACATCATCTTGATAAGATCATATCATTCTCTATAGGAGATATTATTTTAGCTGGTGACTTTAATTGTATACTACATGAAAGTGATACTACCACTATAGGAAAAAGAAGAATTACATCTAATGCAAAACATTTAAATGATTTTGCTAATTCTTATCATTTGAATGATATTAATAATCAGATAGATTCAAAATCATTACCATACACCTTTTTTTCTAACAGATACAAAACTTATTCAAAAATAGATAGGGTCTTTATTTCTAACCAGATGGTAACAGATTTAATTAATTCCAAAATCATTTCATGTCCTATATCTGATCATAATTCAATTGTTTTTGAAATCATGATAAAAAATACTCATAATGTTCAGATCAAAAGGATACCAGAATACTTAACTCAACTAAAAGACTATAAAGAATATATACTTTCAGAAGTAAAACATTTTCAGACATAAATAATACTCCTGAAGTCTCCATTGTCTATGTTTGGGATGCCTTAAAATCATATCTATATGGACAAAGTATCAGATGGTATAATAATAAAAGGAAATCTTGGGATAAGGAATTGTTAGATATTCAAAGTAAATTAGACTCTTATAAACATAATAATAAAGAAAATATTATGGACAAGAAAGTTATTGAAGAAATAAACAAACTAAATGAGAAATACAAAGAAATTTTAACTCATAAAGTTAAAATAACTTTAGAGAATACAAGTTTTGTCTTATTCAATAAGCCCCAAATACTTACATAGACTTAAAAATAAAACAAAAGGTTGAATAAACAAAACCATATCAAAGAAATCTTTTCTCTAAGGAAAAGAAGAATGTTTCTAGTATACCAGAAATACTAGATGAATTTAGAAATCACTTTCACAAAATTAACCATAATAACATTAACATGGAACCTAAAGATAAAATAAAGGAGTTTATAACCACAAACATGAATAAAAAGCTTAATAAACAACAGATTAAACTATTGGACAAGAGTATTTCATATACAGAGGTTATTACACAAATAAATAAGCTTAAATCAAACAAAGCACCGGGTAATGATGGTATTATACCAGAGATATATAAAATCCTTTCTAAAAGTACATATTCATTAATACATAAGGTTTTTATTTTGGCCCAAACTGAGTTAATAATCCCCCCATCTTGGCAATATACATTTATTTTGCCAATTTTAAAACCTAATAAAGATCCAACTAGATGTACTTCATATCGGCCCATCTCATTTCTTAATGTTGATTTTAAAATGTTTATGAGTATTTTTGCTGATAGATTGAAGACAATCATCCCCGGCATTATAGATATAGATCAGACAGGCTTGATTGTAAATAGAAATACTTTTGATAATATAAGAAGAACTTTAACATTAATTGATTTTTCAAATAGGAAAAAGAAAGATTTAACACTTATTAGTCTTGATATAAGTTCAGCATTTGATTCAGTAAGTTGGGACTATCTGTTTACCTTACTGAAGTGCACAAACTTCTCAGATGCATTTGTAAATCTAATTGAGCATTTATACAAAGGAACATTGGCTTATATTAAGGTAGGAACATATGTTTCACAAAAATACCCATTTATAAAGGTACAAAACAAGGATGTCCACTTTCTCCACTATTATTCACTTTAGTAATGGAGCCTTGAGCTAATTTGATCAGAAACAGTACTGACATAGAGGGTTTTGAAATAGATGAAAATACAACATCCAAAATTCAACTTTTTGCAGATGATGTTCTAATTACATCAGCAGGATCTAATTCTTCTGTGCAGTCTCTATTTGATAAAATGATGAATTTTAAAAGTATTTCTGGTTAAATATTCAATGAAGAAAAAACTAAAATACTACCTATATATACACAAAAAAATATTCTCATTAGTGATTTTACTAAATATGTACCCAATTCAGGTCAGATAACTTATTTAGGTATAATACCATCTAAAGATATTAAATCTATTATATATAATAATTATAATACCTGTTTTCTTAATATACAAAACCTTTTTAATACCTGGAATAATATGTTTTTTACTATGGAGGAGAGACTTACAATTATTAAAATGATAATATTCCCCAAGATTTTATACTTAATACAATCAATAATACTTCCACCTACAAAAATAATTATCAAGAAACTGAATACACTAATGTTAAATTTCCTATGAGCACCTAATAGACCTAGGATTGCATTAAAGAAACATACTAATAGCTGGTCTCAAGTGGGTATTTCTTTTCCAGACTTTAATTTATATACTATCTCTTCTATTGTAAAAGTTATTACTTTATTAATAGATCAGTCATATGTTGCAAAATGGAAAGATTATTGGGAGCTAATAAGTATGCACTTCATGAAAATCTCCTTAACACATAAAAATATGATTGTAAATAACTCCATGTTATGGTTACTAAAGGAATTTTGTACTTCACCTATTACACCTAAACATATGGTTTGTTACCCATTAAATATTATTATTAGCTATCGTAACTTTATATTCATGCACCCTAAGTATAGGGAATGGAATTTTATTATATTCCCTATAATGTATACTCAGGGTATGCTTTTGTCATCTACTTCTGAAGGAACTCATTTAGCTATAGATAATGATCTAAAGTACTGGTATCAGTTGATATCTGATAATAAAGTTAAAAATCTAGATTTCTTAAAACAAGAATTTGATCTAAGAGAAACTTGCTGGTTAGAGGTTCAGACCTTTAGACAACATCTAATTAATAAAATAGATCTAATGTCTATAACAGTTAAAGAATCTATTCCAACACTGATTGATTACTTGATATTAAATTTACAACATAAAATTTCTGATAAAGGTAAACTTTCATACATACATAAAATTATCAGACAAGAAACTTTTTACAGTGTAGATTCATACTGGAATTATTTCACTTCTATTAATGGGGACCCACCAAATCAACAAGATAAACAATGTATATTGGAATTTGCCTATAGAACTATGTTTTCCATTGTCTGGAGACTTTATACATGGAAATTTTTACATAGATCTTTTTATACACCTTTGATGATGAATAAAATAAATAATAAAGATAATCTATGTAAGAGATGTAATGTAGAAATTAATGCTGACTGGGCTCATATGTTTTATGACTGTATAAAATTGAAAGAATACTGGAAGTCAGTTAATGAATTTTTGCAGGCTCTTTTTACAGATAATTTAATTATTTCTAAATCTCTTATATTATTCAACACACCTGTACCTCAAAGTGTTAAAAAGGTTAAGCTTCCCTTGTTATGGTCTATTCTAGCAGTGGCTAGGAAAATAATAACCAGAAATTTGATTTCAGATACACCTCCTTCGTTCAATGAATTTAAAATGTTATGAATATAGTGTGCCATATGGAAATAAACACAATTAGGTCAAGAACAACTAGAAAAACATCTTATTATATTGTATGGGATAATTTACAAAATTTGTTAAAAAAATCCTAATTTCAATAGCATGGTATTTTAGTTTAATTAATTGATCTGATTGTAGTGGATGTCTTTGTAAATACTTTAGTTGTTTTGTTGAATGTTATAATCATATCTATTTTTAATTACTTGTATAAAATTGTTATGATATTTCTCTTGTATGTTAAAACAATAAACCTGTTTTGAAAAAAAGAAATAATTGCATCATTGTATATGGTACACTGGCTTGGCTAGCTATAATGTGCATTTTTTGCACTAGCCTAAAAGAATACCATGTACAACTTAAGGAAGTACAAAGATTTCTCACAAAGAAAATAGAGGGACTACAACATTTATGCAGTAGAGACAAATTAAGAAATGAGGAAACTATCATTGTATTCAGTACTATATCATTTCCTGATGAAAAATGTCTGTCTGGTCTTGAAAAATCTCTTAGACAGTCATTTTTGAAACATTGTGTCTGAACAGGTTGGATAACTTGCTACTAAAATTAGATGTATAGGCTTAGTTTATGCCTGTACTCAAGTGTATACTCATAAACATGCCTATCTTTATGAGGAACATCATACATTTAGGAGAGACAAGGATAAATTGGAGGGCCAACATTAGAGATGTATGATTGCAGGTTCCCAAACTGACCTCATATTTAACCAACATCCCTTAAATCTATATGCCTTCCCAGTGATAGCTTCGGTACCAGCTTTCTCACTGATGCACAGTTTTAAATCCATTTTCCTACTAAGACAGCTGTCACCTTCCATAAACTCTGCCACAGTACTGGAACATGTGTCCTTCTACACTTTCCCTGTCTTTTGCCTTTGCTTCTCTCTTATGTTTTCACAGAGTGCTGTTGCAGGCATCCCTGTCTCATTATGCTTTCTTTGTCTCCCTGCTCAGTTTCATATGCTGCACTTTAAGAACCAGGGAATTGAACTGTTTGAAAACACTGTATTTGCATTATTACTAACATGGGCAACCGGTGTTCCACACCAGAGGTCAATTCCTCGTTGGTCAGATCCGACCACAAGCTAATGACCCTAGACATCCAAATCCCACCCCCACTCCCCATTAGGGAAACTACTGTAAAAAAATTCTCCAAAGCTAACTTCATGCTTCTTAAAACAGAAGTGGCAAACTTCACGGCACCCATGCTGACGGACAATAGTGGTACGACTGCTGAATCCTACACAAATGCACTTTATAAGCACTTACACGAGTGCATGGATCATGCAATCCCTAACAGAACCAAGATGCTATCCTCCAAAAAAGGAAGCCAATCCGGTGGTCCCCTGCCATAAACAAACTCTACAACAGAAGAAAGAAACTGTTGCAAAAAAGAGTAAAATCCCATGATTGAAGGGACTCCCTGGTTAGCCTCAGTAAGAGATTTTTGCTGTTTTGTTATTACTAACCTGATTACTAAATGTTTTATTGTTATGTATGTTGATTTTTATGTATGTATAATTTTTTTTTTACTTTTGTGGAGCTTTTCTCCTCGGGCCTCTACTGAAAATGGAAATATCTCCAGCTAGACTAGCCCGGTCAACAAATGTAAAATAAAAAATAAAATAAAAGAAGCTGAGATCCCTCATAAAATTCTCCAAAGCTAGTTATGAAAACATAATTGCCACTGATTCTAAAGACAACCAAAAACATTCTATAGCTATGTCAAGAATCTCAAAGGCAACACTCAGATCTACTATGAGTTACAGCACAATGTCACTAAATATACAGAACCAACTGATATTGCCAACATCCTGGCAGATAGGGTCAGTGCTAACTTTACCCCCCTCTTATCCCCTAAAGGGCCCATCTCTATACCAGAAGAATGTAAAGTTCATGTAATCACGGCTGCACAGGTAAAAAACACATTCTCCAAAGCCAAGAACACAGCATCCATGGGACCTGACAACATCCCAGGCTTCGTTCTACACAAACTACAGAACGAATTGGCACCCCACCTAAGTACCATGTTCAATCATAGCCTCACCTCAGACTTTGTGCCCACTGAATGGTGCACAGCAATGGTTATCCCACTCCACAAAGGGGGCGCCACCACGGACCCCAGGAACTGCCGCCCCATTAGCCTGATGAGCCTGGTCTGCAAGGCTATGGAACATATCATTATGGAACTTATAAACAATGACATTGGTAATCTCCAAACTCTGGACCCTATCCAGTTTGGGTTTGTAAAAGGCAGATCATGTCTCCTAAACCTGATGGACTTCTTTGCAGAGATCACCAAAGCCATAGATGAGGGGAAGGTCGTTCACACAGCCTATCTAGATCTCGCCCTTGCGTTCAACATTATCCCCCACTCTGGAATTATAGATAAACTCACTAAACTAGGTATAAATCCCTATGTTTCTAGATGTGTTGCCAAATGGCTCACTGACAGAACCCACACTGTGAAAATAGCAGACTCCAAATCCAATTTCAGACCACTGACAAGTGGAGTATGACAGAGTTCAGTCCTCGGTCCTCTCCTGTTTGGTATCTACTTCTCTGAAGTACAGGCTAACACAGAAGGTCTTTGGTTAATGAAGCTCGCAGATGACTGCAAACTAGGAGCCATAATCAAAACTCCTAAAAATGTTGACATCCTACAAAAGGGCCTCACTGAGACAGATGCCTTGTGTCAAAGCCATGGCCTCAAGCTCAATGCCAAAAAGTGTATTGTCATCCTTCTTGGTAAAAACTGTACCTATGAACTACAACATAGGCGGTAGTCTACTTAACACTGAAAGTGTGATAAGAGACCATGGGACACAGGTGGACAGTAGTCTCTCCTTTAATAATCACATCACCACAGTAGTCAGGAAATCCTTCTACGTGGCACACCTAATCACAAAAGGTTTCTCATCCAGGAAAAAAGGGGTCATTGTTCCCCTCTACTCATCACTCATTAGACCCATTATAGAGTACAATGCCCCTTTTGGTATGTACCTCACAAGACATCTACAACAACTGGAAAGGCCACAGAAATACCTCACAAAGAGGATTACCGGCCTCAAACAGATGTCCTACGCAGACCGTCTCAAAAAACTCCAGCTTTACTCCATCGCATATCGCCTACTTAGAGGCAATCTCTGCCTAACAGACAAAGCTATGTCAAACCCAGAGTTGTTGGACATGCTCCAGTTAAAGAAATCTCAATCCCTCCGAGCTACACGCTCTAGGGACCTAAACATTGTCACCACAATAAACAGAACATGCTGGAGGGATAGATTCCTGTCCCAGAGGCTTCCCATACTCTTGAACAAACTACCTATATATATCAAACAAAGCTCCTCGTTAGCACTCTTCAAGAAAAATCTTGATGATTGGATGGGAGATAGGAAATTCACCCCAGGATCACTTCTGTGGATCTGCTCCACAGAGGCACAAGAAAATACTTTTCTTGGGTGGCGAAAGCCAGGGTACCGTTTGGCTAGGCTTATATAGGCCCTAGAGCCAATAGTCTAGTATCTATCTATGAACCTATGAACCTATTCATGGAACAGAGCCCTGACTGTAGCCCAGAAGACCCTGGTTCAGGTAACAAACCCAGTCACCAAAGAGTTAGCTTGAGTGCTTGGAATAAGTAACATTTTGTCTGTTCATCTGTGCTGGGGAGCATTTTTTTTTTGGCAGTGTTATGATATTAATCAGCAACATCTGTCACCCTTTATAATAATGTATTTAATGTTCAAGTAAACTAAGAAGAAATACGTCTCCTGCATTTTCTGTATCCTTGATGCACTGCTTACTTATTTATGTGCATTTAAAAGCTTAAGAATTTGGTGTCCATGTCATTTATTTCTGTATAAAACTAGATATAAAAATATAATTTATTACTCATCTACAAAAGTAAACTCACTTCTCTTTATGCTGTTTATACTACCACTGCACATCTAAAGAAATAAGCTTGGCACTTTGCATGCTATTTAAACATGTTTGTTGTTGTTGTTGTTGTAGTAACTTTGTAGTTTCTGTTTTATTTTGAATGACAGACATAAAATGTCTTTGTTATGATTTACTTCATAACAGGGATGTGCCATTTCAACAATTTTTACTGGTTGTGTAACCATGTTATGAAAGAGCTTGAAAACCATTTACATAAACTATCCTATGTGAAAACAGCTGCAGATCCTAAAATTCATTCTACAGTTGTTGACAAGAAGTGTTAAAACAGGATATCACTAGTATCATTCTTGTCTTCTTGGTTAGATCTCAGTTTGTGAATACAGTCCATTTTTGTATCTAAGAAAAAAACATAAATTGTGATTTAAAAATCTAATCAGCAGCAAATAAATGTTTTGTAGTCCTGTGGTATGCAATCTGCTAAAACTGTTTTACCAATTAGAAAATCATCATAAAGGATGAATATTCAGAAGCCATAATAATGATATACAGATAACATAAATTGATGCATTTAAATAGAATGGTTTATTTATCTGTAAGTTCAGAAATTCAAATTAGCAGTGGTTTTGCTTGAAACTGGATACACTTTAGATACTTTGTAGCCATTTACAGGGCATTGTGATAACATCAAGGAATGGCATGTGTGTGTCAGCACTGTATAGCTATGTGCAACCTAATCATCATGTTAAGCACCCATGAAACTTGCAGCTGTATTTACAAAGTCCCCCATCTCAGGTGGTGGTGACTGATCCTGAAATATGAAAAATGCATCTATTTCATGTACTGGCTACAGACTGCTACTACCCTAAACCTTCCATCATAAAGCAAGATACCTCCTTGGTCCACCAGGATTTTTTGTTTTACTGGGTGAGATAACCACTGTCAGTTTTACTACAAGATTAGAGTTAACTTTGTAAGCCAAAGAGGGGTTGAAAACTCTCCCCACAATCTTAATTGTTATTACTTGAAGCTGTTTTCTGTCGCCTGCCTAAATGCACAAGTAGAAGGTACACAGACAGCACACGGCAGATACAAATGACCAAGTCAGTTCAACAGTAAAGACACAGTGCAGCTGTGTTTAAATAATTTGATATTATCAAAGAATAAACTTCACCCCTTTTCTTATTTGATAACATCAACAGTATTCTAAACATGGCTGCACAGTAACTTTTCTGTGAAATGAAACATTCTGATTGTATCTCTGGAGTTCTTCCAGGCTAGCTATCTGCAGTACTTTAAAAAAGAGATTTATGTGGGTTTTTAAACTGCAAAGTCAATGCTTCATGAATATGTAACCTCCATACAGATAACAGCTGCTGGAGTTAATGCGGTCTTTTAAAATACCAAATGAATATGGAAATATGGGGCTAAGGGTGCACACATTTCAGTTGACAGGTAAGAAGGCAGAAATTAAGGAAATAAAAGAAGGGAAATATATGCAAGGACTACGTGATAAAATATAAGAGAAGTGAATTACTTAGTGAGACTCTACATTTTGTTAAAAGGGTGCTTCCAGCAGTAATTAAAATATACTTTTTTTGTTGAGAGAAACAGTATATTTTAGTCATACAGCACAAAGTACAATAGATGTTCTAACATTTTACAGAGATAAGTTAGAATGTAATACAAACAATTATTACTTAAAAACTAAAACAGAAACAGAAGCAACAACTAAGAAAATCATGAAATCAGTGCATTGGGGAGAGGATTGAAGGACTGCAGCATGGACAGGAATAGCAATATGAGTACAGAGGGCTAAGAAGGGGAGGATACCAGAATAAGTCTTATAGAAAGAGTAGCATTTAGAGAGGGAATGTAAGGATAGCAGTATATACAGCGCATTCAATCAGGACATTCATTCAAAATTATAATATTTAATAATGTACAGTAGCAGGTGTATGTATAGACCTTTTCCCATGCAATTTACATGATGACTAAATCCAGTACTGTTTATGGTGCATGATTTTGGAGACATATGAAGGTTGCGCGTTAGGCCCGGCAAGCCAGCACGTTAAACTCTACTGCCAATCATTAGCGGACCGGAGTTCCACTGTGGCGTCCCCTAACCGGGAAAAGCCGAAAGACGCAAATAAATTATCTTATATCTGTCCAACATAGTCTTGAATTCTGTCACTATTTTTGGTGTTGTCACCTCTTCAGGAATGCTGTTCCAGTAACTAACTACTCTTTCTATAAAAAATGTTTCCTTTCAGCACCCTTAAGCCTTCCACCTTGTGTTTTACAATTTTAACCTCATGATTGCTATATTTTTTTAAATAGTGATAGATGGCAGAAGAGAAGTGGACATACTTGTAGGCCATGTGACCCTTATCTATCATCAGAATGTTTCTTGGTTTTGTGTTTTCATATTTCAGGGTTTTTTTTTTTTTTTTTTTTTTTTGCCTACTTTCATCCACCCTTTGTCTTTTCCAGATAAATCCTGCTCAAGATGTTATGCATCTGAAGCATCATTCATGTCTGTGTCACAGAAAACTGAAAGGCTTTTCAGGTGCACCATCACAGAACTCTGCCACTGGCAGGTATAAATACTGTCTTAACTGATCTCAAAATCATTCTAGCTCTTCTGCTTTGTATTAAATATTTGCAGAGTCACAGAAGCAGGTGTATTTTTCCTGAGATTCTCATAGCATCTAATATTGGGTATTTGAACAAAATATATACAAGTAAGCTCAGAGCAGAGGGGATACTAACTCACCCAAAGTCTTAGATGATGACACATACATACAGTTTAGTCTAGGAAAATTACATAAGATTTCACTGTTTCAAAAGATACCGTGCTTAAAATTTTGCAATTGCTTTATAAAAAAGTTGACCTTTTCATTTCAATTCTAATCTCCACTTAATGACTATTTAGCTGGGAAAGATAGGGGAGACATTAAAAAGGTATTAGCAGTTCTGTGTAGTTAGTAATACTGTGAGACAGTCTAGCAAAGGTATATAATGTGATCTCCTCAGGGCTTGAAACATTATAATTAATATAAAAGTGTAGTGGATTTTGGGTCTTCCTGAACATTAAAGTTCAGGAAGTAAAACTGCAAAATATTTTAATATGCCTGAACAAATCCAAATTATATGACACTCATATTCATGCTTAAAGATTTACTATGTAATTTCCCAATAAGGCAAAATTCATGGCCAGCTTGATGTCCTACTAGAAATGGGAATGACTGTTACATACACTGAACAGCATGGGATTACAGAACAATACTGCCCATTTGTTTTTCAGCAATACTGGAGGTACTCTGGAAAAGTTCATGCTCGTGTGAGTAGTAACAAGATGTATATTACAAATATTAATTTAAACAACCTGGAAGATAATTTATATAGAAAAAGTATTACACTTTCCAAAGACTGTGAAATAAGCTGGAGAAAAAGTTGTAGGCTAAAGAAAAATTCAAATAAAGACTAAAAGGGTAGTGATTAAATTAATGTGGAATTTAGTCCTTTGCTTTTATAGATAATCTGATCACCTGTCATAATTACCTATAACCTTTCTGACCAAAATCATACCACTTGCACCACTTATATTAGTGTATCCAATACTTTCTCTTGTTGAGATCTTCCTGAGGGGACAAGTTGGATGGGTCAGTGATACTGATGGAGGTATAGTTAAAATTGAATGTTCTAATGAATTATTCAGATACCGGAGGTTGATTTATGCACAGGAAGGCTCTTTGCCTGCAACACAGATGACAGACAGTTGTAAAAAGACCAAGTTATAAGGAAGACCACATGAAAATGAAGGAGCAGTTGAAGTAATATGTATTCTACCTGGACATTAAAAAACTCAGGCAGAAGAGTGGGCACTAGCTCTGCGCATGTGGGAACAAGACAAATGGAACATCATGGCATATCTTGCTGGTCCCTAGCACTGTGCATGTGGAGACAGAACATGTGGTATATCATGACATATTCTGCTGGTCCCTAGCACTGTGCATGTGGGAACAGGACACATGGAACATAATGGCATATTCTGCTTGTCCCCTGGTACTGTGCATGTGGTGACAGGGCATATAGGGTTCATCATTGCATATCCTGTTGGGTACTAGTACTGTGCATGTGGTGACAGGATACATGCAGTCCATCATGGCATATCCTGCTGGGCACTAGCACTCTGTATGTGGGGACAGGATATATGCCATCCATCACGGCATATCCTGTTGGGCACTACCACTGTGCATGTGGGGACAGGATACACAGTACATCATGGTATAACCTGATGGGCACTAGAAATGTGCATGTGGAAACAGGATACATGGTACATCATGACATATCCTGATGGTGCCTGGTACTGTGCCTATGGTAAATCAAACACAGGTGATACTGTTTCAGAATATAACTCTATAGAAAACAAATACTTGACACACCAAATACTTTAATTCAAAGCTTTCAGGTCTATACCCTTCATCAGTACATAATAAAATTATTCTTTTCAAACTTTAAATAGGAGAAATAATTAATCACATGATACAGCCAGTCTAATTACCTAACTATCAATTAAAATATAAAAAGACAGATAATAAAATATCCATACATTTAACCTAAAATCCAACTATACTCAAAATGACAAATAACATTAATAAATGCATATAGTACAGTACATTTAATCATAAAATAAAAATTAATAATACATACAACACATATAAAATAACATCCTTCCATAGTTAATAAAATCAAATACTCTCTCTATGCCTTTTCAGCAATACTGGCTTAAGACTAACAGCATTATTGAGGCCAGGTTTTACGTCTGCTTGTAATCTAACAATCCACTCATACTCTTTCAACTCCAATGTATTATTCATATCTCCCTTCCTTACTCCCATCTCGATGGTACACATAACCCTAAACTTGAATTTATGTCTCTCACCTTCTTCCACGATATGTTTGCTCAAAGCATTTGTTAATATTTTTCTTCTTATCTCTGATTTATGCTCTATTATCCTCTCCTTTAACTTTCTAGTAGTTTTGCCTACATAGAACGATGTGCAGGCTGTGCATGTAGCCAAATAAACCAACTGTACTTCATTACAATTAGTTAAAGCTTTAATGATAATTTAAGGAAGGGAGATATGAATAATACATTGGAGCTGAAAGAGTATGAGTGGATTGTTAGATTACAAGCAGACGTAAAACCTGGCCTCAATAATGCTGTTAGTCTTAAGCCAGTATTGCTGAAAAGGCAGAGAGGGAGTATTTGATTTTATTAACTATGGAAGGATGTTATTTTATATGTGTTGTATGTATTATTAATTTTTATTTTATGATTAAATGTACTATGCTATATGCATTTATTAATGTTATTTGTAATTTTGAGTATAGTTGGATTTTAGGTTAACTGTGCCTATGGTGACAAGGCATATTGGGTGTATCATGGCATATCCTGCTGGGTACTAGCACTGTGCATGTGGGGACAGGAAATATGTTGTACACCATGGCATATCCTACTGGGCAGTATTACTATGCATGGGGGGACTGGATACATGCAGTACATCATGGTATATCCTGCTGGTCCCTGGTACTGTGCATGTGACAGGGTATATAGGGTGCATCATGGCATATCCTGCTGTGTACTAGCACTGTGCATGTGGGAACAGGACAGACAGTACATCATGGTATAACCTGATGGGCACTACCTCTTTGCATGTGGGAACAGGATACATGTAGTACATCATAGCATATCCTGCTGGGCACTACCACTGTGCATGTGGGGACAGGATACATGTAGTGCATCATGGTATATCCTGCTGGACACTACCACTCTGCATGTGAGGACAGGATACATGTAGTACATCACTGCATATCCTGCTGGACACAACCAGTGTATGTGGGAGCAGGATAAATGTAGTACATCACTGCATTTCCTGCTGGGAACTACCAATGTGCATGTGAGAGCAAGATACATGTAGTACATCACAGTATTTCCTGCTGGGCACTACCAATGTGCATGTGGGAGCAGGATACATGTAGTATATCACTGCATATCCTGCTGGGCATGACCATTGTGCATGCGGGAGCAGGATACATGTAGTGCATCATGGCATATCCTGCTGGGCACTACCACTGTGCATGTGGGAGCAGGATACATGTAGTACATCATGACATATCCTGCTGAGCACTACCACTTTGCATTTGGGGACAGGATACATGTAGTACATCACTGTATATCCTGCTGGGCACTACAACTGGGCATGTGGGAGCAGGATACATGTAGTACATCACTACATATCCTGCTGGGCACTACCACTGTGCATGTGGGAGCAGGATACATGTAGTACATCATGGCATATCCCGCTAGGCACTACCACTGTGCATGTGGGGACAGGATACATATAGTACATCACTGCATATCCTACTGGGCAATACCACTGTGCATGTGGGAGCAGGATACATCATGGCATATCCTGCTGGGCACTACCAGTGTGCATGTGGGAGCAGGATACATGTAGTACATCATGGCATATCCTGCTAGGCACTACCACTGTGCATGTGGGGACAGGATACATATAGTACATCACTGCATATCCTGCTGGGCAATACCACTGTGCATGTGGGGACAGGATACATATAGTACATCACTGCATATCCTGCTGGGCAATACTACTGTGCATGTGGGGACAGGATACATATAGTACATCACTGCATATCCTGCTGGGCAATACCACTGTGCATGTGGGAGCAGGATACATCATGACACATCCTGCTGGGCACTACCACTGTGCATGTGGAGACAGGATACATATAGTACATCACTGCATATCCTGCTGGGCAATACCACTGTGTAGTTGGGAGCAGGATACATCATGGCATATCCTGCTGGGCACTACCACTGTGCATGTGTGGACAGGATACATGTAGTACATCACTGCATATCCTGCTGGGCACTACCATTGTGCATGTGGGGACAGGATACATGTAGTACATCATGGCATATCCTGCTGGGCACTACCACTGTGCGTGTGGGGACATGATGCATGTAGCACATCGGATCTATATTATTTCCTTGAAGAGGCATTCCATCGAATGCCTCTTCATCGACCCTAAAACTGCAAACTTTCAGAATATTGAACCTCCACATAAGCGATTTCTTTCCCTTGGAAAGCAATCGCTTGCCCTACAAACACCAACAAATAACCACAAACACTACACAGTGGGGGGCTTTGTCCCCACACCCCCCAACATGGGGGGCTGTGCCCCTCACACAGCCCCTAACTAAATAGACCAACTCCAAGTACACACTACAGTGGGGAAAACAGCAAACTAACGAGGAGGGCCAAGCGATTTCTTTCCCAAGGAAAGAAATTGCTTATGTGGACGTTTGATGTTTTCAAATTTCACGGTTTCAAGTTTGATGAAGAGGCAGAATGCCTCTTTGAGGAAATAATAGGAACCCAGTACATCATGGCATAACCTGTTGGGCACTAGCTCTGTGCATGTAGTACATCATGGCATATTCTGCTGGTTACTAGCACTGTGCATGTGGGGACAGGATACATGTAGTACATCATGGCATATCCTGCTGGGCACTAGTTTTGTGCAAATGTGTGCAGGAATGTGGGGTACATCATGGCATATCCGGCTGGGTACCAGCAGTGTGCATGTGAGGATGGGACAGATGTAGTATGTAATGACATATGCTGTTGGACACTTGCACTGTGCATGTTGGGACAGGACACGTAGTAGAGCATGGCATATCCTGTTGGGCAGTAATGCTATGCATTGGGGACAGGATCTGTATGGTGCATCATGGCACAGCCTGCTCCCATTAAAATAAGAGAGGATAGGAAGCCTTTTGTCTGTGTTATCAGGATAGGTCTTTGAACATTCTCAGTAAACTACCTCACCAATCCTATAGCCGACATTGATTCTGGTGCCAGCAATAAGCCTGGTTTATATGTTAAAGGTGAGTACTATGCAAAAAAAAAAAATAAAGGCAAACTGGAACAAAACACACCATTTAAGTCAGCCCAACTAGAAATACTGCTTTGAAACAACAACTGGTTAATATTTCTATTTTCAATAGCACAAATGTGCCTTTTATTGCTTTGACATACTCAGAAGACCCAGTTCATGCTGGCTTGTTGTGAACAAGGGTTGCAAAAGCCCATCACCACAATTTTGGATAAAAATGTCACAAAAATACAATTCTTTATGAAGGCATTTTATTTCTGTCTGGGCAAGTGTTTACACATGTTCTGCAAAATGTAATAAAGTTAATGATAGTTTATACATGATAGATTCTGTTTGTCAGGAGTTCACACCTTATACTAGCCTATGATGTGTGACAGCTATATCTAGGGTTCATTAGTATTCTATTTCAAGGTCACCTTGGTGGTTCCTGCTCACTGTGGCAACGTGCATTTTATTTCCTTTTCAGTCTTGGATTTTTTAACTGATTTAAGTCTCATTAACATGCATTTTTTAAATATTCACTTATTTAAGATAACAGCAGCTGATGCAGTCTGTTTCCCCATCTTTTAAACTTATAATATGTATGTATGATAGTCCTAATTTTCTGTTAAGAATGTCTTGATATGAAATATAGAAAAGTTCTCACACTATTGTAGAAGAAAAAATATGCTAACATTTTTGTAAATATTGCAAAAAGCTAGACTACAGTATCAGAAAAAGTTGTAGACAAATATGATTTCCTATCAAAATAAGAGCATAGTTACCACAGGACTGCATCAGCACAAAAGTACAAAAGAAGCACTTGCATACAACAGTAGACACATGATAGTCACAGGCCAAGAGACTGTCCACATATATTCCTAAGTCTCTAACCACTGGTCTGCTTTTAGGGGTGTATAGTCTAAGTGGTAATTCCCAGGGGTAGCCAGCTTTCCAAAAGATACTATTATGCACTTTTTGATATTCAGTTTTAGACAATTATTTGTTTGCAACAAACCTACTTGGACGATATTAGTATCCATGAGTGCTTCTATAATTGCATTGAGCTTGCAGCTGTCTGCAGAAGAAAAACTATTAGAATGCATATGAGCTGTTCCACAGTAGCTTAGCTTTGTAGCTACCTCATTAAGTGTCTAGAAGCTTTCAATTCAGATAAGCTTCCTTAATTATCAACAAAACATCTCAGCCAAAATCTTGAAAATCTACCAAATCCATATTAGACTGTAAACTCATGCAGTTGTTTTTAACAAGGAATTCCCATGCTGTATCCCTTGCTTTCTGTAGCTTACCTGCTGTTGTTGTGCAGTGTCATTTGTTACCTTTACAAATGATGACAGATTATGAATTGCTAACATGATACTTTTCTATTTAAGTTGTGCTGTAAAGACTGATGCACAGTATGAACAGAATGGATGCAGCATTGCATGGCATGCACTGTTTTCACCATGCCAGCTGCAGAACTATAGGCATCATTATACTCTGCATGGCTGTGCCACTCATGATGTCATGATGCATGCATTGCTACCACATCTTGTGACTTTTCTTTTGCTTTCATGTGTTGGTTCAATATCTATGGTGCAAGGACAGACGTCTTCATCTCCTGCCTCATCCTGATTATTGCAGTCACTCTTGTCTCCAAGCAAAGGTGAATGCAGTATGGTGGATGGGATGGATTCAATGTGTCGGCACACCCTGTGCAGCATTTTGATAATACTGGAAGAAGTGCACTGCAGTGACCCCCCTCAGATGTGTCAAGGTATATGAAGCATGTCTAGTGTGGGGTTCCGTTCAGAAGCTCAGAATACTGAAATCTCTAATTTTAGTATTTTGAGCCCAAGAAGCCGAATCCACATAATAGCGAAAGTTTAGAAGCACGAAATTCAAAACCTCTAATACCAGAGGTTTTGAATTTTGCGCTTCTAAAGTTCTGCTACGGTTATGTATTCAAGTAAGTGTGTCTGTATGTGTGTGTGTTAACGGGTTTGGGTAGGGGCTGTGGTGTGTGTCAGTGTGTTTTGTTGCTGTAATGTGTGTGTGCGAAGAGAAAGTAGGGTGTGGTGGTGTTTTGTGTGTGTTTGTATGTTGTGCGACCTCGGAGTGAGAATATTTAAGTAGGGGGGGTGGGGGCACAGCCCCCAACATGGGGGGGTTGCAGGGGGGCTTGTCCCCTGCTTTCATGTAGAAGAGTGATTGTGTGTGTTTGTGTGGTGGATGGTGTGTGTGTGTGTGTGTGTGTGTGTGTGTGTGTGTGTGTGTGTGTGTGTGTGTGTGTAGTAAAACCGCAAAATTGAAAACTTTCGGTATTCGAGGTTTTGAATTTCACGGTTTTTAAGTTTTCATTGTTTTGTGGATTCCACTTCTTGGGCTCGAGATACTGAAATTCGAGATTTCAGTACTTCGAGCTTCTGAAGTGAATCCCTAGTGTGGCCCTAATATATGTTCAGCAACTACATGTGCCTGGCCACAGACACTGCTATAACAATGTTCTCCTAATATATGTGGCTGCCACAAAGTTGTCATCAGGCATTGATCAAGGGGACAGCCTGCATGACCTGCAATCCATGAAACTTTTGGGGCGGGAGGTTGCTACACATCAGAAAGGCATACAGTGAGGAATGCATTACTGTTATGCATACAATGAGTAATGTATTACTGTTATATATTACTAGATGCTTTGATTCATTAACTAAATGCCTCTCTGGAAGTTGAACCTCCTGAAAGTGGTGGTGAAGATTATATGTGCTGCTTGTTGGCATCATGCATTTTACCAGGATACCAAAGAAACACATTCTTTATGAGGACATCTGCAATTAATACCTCCTGGTAATTCAAAAAATAGTAGCCCTTCCTGCTAATGAATCTATTCCTATGTGGATGGCTGTTGCCTTAACTGCAATCTATGTGCAACCAAAGGCTCCCAACACTGAAGAAAGAAAAGTGATGCCATAGAAGCTATATATTAGTGGTGGCCCTCTCCTGGAGGTGGGGGTTGGGGAGCTGTGGTACCATATATGATTTGCCACGTGCTGTAGCAGGACATCAAGGAATATACATCAGTGTTCAAGGGTACAGGTGATACACACATTCCTCAGGTTGTCATATGGGCCTGCTCGGTTTATACATGGTCCTCAATAATTCACAATCCACACAAAAGCACTTAGTAATAATGATGTATAAGTCATACACATGGATACAGATACTGCTGATGAGTTCTTCTAGCAGCATAGTTCAGGGGAACCCACCCTGTTGTAATTACCAACATCTCTGGTATACATGCAGATATTTTAATATGTGTGACACAATGTACCCAATCAGTGTGCACTGGTGATTTCATTTGTTTTACATGCATTAATATTCTACTCAATTGCACTGTATATTACAAAATAACTACCTGTGCAAGCCTTATGTTTGACTTCCCAATGACCTGCTCTTCTCCACAAACCATGCAAACAGGCTTTATGTCCTACTGAAATTGTTTCTGAACTCTGTTCCTTAATATTACATGAAGCAATACAAATGAGAAAATTATGCATCTGGGAAGCTTATCTTTTACATTATTGTTATCCCCTACTGCTTGACAAACATCATCCTTCGCATGATCAGTTGCCCATTTATTTCCGGTGAGATGAGAGCCAGTCATGGGAAGTCATCATGCAGGAAGCCATCAGGGTTTTATATTATGGTTCATGGTCAGGAAGCCATCAGGGTTTTATATTTTGGTTCATGGTCACTCTCTCACATCTGATATGCATATTTGCATATGTGAGGGCATACTATGCCAGTGCACTATACAAACCCTCTTGCCTATGTCCAGGATTCAAAGGTTTCCGCTTTTGTATTTTGAATAAAATTATTATTAACCCTCAAGGAGGTGACTGGGAGAGTAAACTTGAATTTAAGGAACTTTTTTGATAACTCAGACTTAATGTCAGTGTACCACCAGGGTTGGATGAAATAAAAATTGAGGGCAGACAACTTGTAAACATTTAACGAACTTGGATATTTTAACAAGTTTCTAATTTTAAACCATGCTGTTTTTTTAAATGTTTGGACTTTATTAGCTAGATTAACTATTATATATATTTTAACTTATCTTACCACCGATGTATTATTTTATGTGGGAAGTTTTTGTGTGTTTTTAGAAAAAAAGTATTAATTAATTTAATTAGCTATTTTAAATATTGGAAAATTGAATGATTGGTTATGTTGTTTGATTATAAAAGTACAGTGGATTACTTTTGGAATTTATTCTGATGAAGTTTCATCCAGAGACGAAACCGCTCAATCAACTGTTTCAATAAATGTTGTCATTTTCTATATAACTTGGATCTTCAATTTTGGCTCACTTAATACACCTGCTTCCACCTTAGATGCACTAAACGGTTGGTTCATAGTTGTTTAGAGTGTATCACCACCAAAGAAAGTTGTAACTTTTTAAAAGCGGACTAAAAACAGACTGTGTCTCTGACAGCTGGAAGCAGTCTTCTGCAGTTCCAGTTGTTTAGGTAGACCTTTCCATTCACCCCAGTAATTACAGACCGATCAGCCTCAGGAGCATATAGTACAAGCCAGGTGATGGAGGTAGTTGTCATGGAATGTATCCAGGCAGACATAAGAAACTTGGTTCTCTATGACATAATCCAGTATGGTTTTGTCATAAATTTCTTCATGAGTTTGACTACCAACATGGGTTAAGGTTATCCTGTCTATGCAACTTACCTTGCTCTACTAACTAGCGAAGCAGGAACAAACAACGTAAGTTGACTGCCGAATGAGAGCCCAAAATATCACTCAAAAAACCAACTGTTTATTAAAGCACTTTTCGTCCCTCTCTATGGTTGGACTTCTCATCTGAAGAAGTCCCACCATAGAGTGGGACGAAAAGCGCTTTAATAAACAGTTGGTTTTATGAGTGGTATTTTGGGCTCTCATTCGGCAGTTAACTTACCTTGATCTGACTGAAGTTTCTGACACCATACACAATGATAAAATCATGCATAAACCTAAGGCTCCTAAGGTACATGAGACTGTAATAATCTGGGTTTAAAAAATAAATAAGAAAAGGAGGACTCCTGTCCTCACCATCCATTCTCACAAGTGGAGTCTTCATGTTTCAGTACTTGAAACAGTCATTTTAGCATCCTTTTTATCAGATTTCAAAACTGACAGCAGTGTGGGCTCACTAAATCTGCAATCATAATAACAAGAGTTCTACTATACAGCGAAAGATACATGTTTTCATTCCATGATCTTATTTTAAATTAATTGTAAAAGTCTGTATCTGCTTTAGCTAAGTTTTTTAGCTTATATTAGTGATTCCAATACATAGTTGCACTGCATGTTTGCTGTTTTAGCTGATCTTACTGTTGTTATTAAGTTCTAGTTTCATTCTTGTACTGACTGTATGTCAGGCAAGTTCAGGACTTGTCTTTGCACTGGAGCCAGTCAGCTCAAAGCTAAGGGTCTAATTGTTTTCTCTTTCACCCACCCTGTTGCAGTTGTGTTCTTAAACCCAGTGTATCTCTTGTTTCCTGTCCCTTATAATAACTTGACAACATAATTCCCTCCCTCTCCCAATTTATTGACTGTTGACTATAAGCACATAAGTATCATTTTGCAAAGTCGTTCCCCTTAAACTACTCACAAGGCTGAAAGACATTTGATAAAATTGCTTAATATTAAATGTATTGATAACTGCTTGCACTTATTTTAGTATTACATTAGTGAGGTTTTTATACTATAATTAGTTTAATGGTTCTTGCTGGTGGCAGAAGAATTATTCCAGGCTAGTCGCATTCTATTTTAAATACTCAGTAGCAAGTCCACCCAAAAATCTGTCTAAAAACAAACTCTGAGCAATTACAGTTTCTACTGCCCCCAGAGTAATTCCTGCTGGTAGCAGAAATTGGCACTTCTCCACAACTTCTCTAGTCAGCCTGATTGAGACAGGTATCTTGAGACAGTGAAGCAATCTATCATGCTATCCGTTGCTTATCTACTACTGAAACAGCATAACACAGTGCGTGAGAGATGTGCGTATATAATATCCTTGGAGGCAAAGATTTCACACACAGTAAACTTATACACCAACATTTTCAGCAGTACACCACACAACACACTTCACCAAGGCCATCACAATACACATATCCATCTTATACTGAGGTTCTAAAGATGAACTTCCCTAAACCTCAAAGACCTCCAAAACACAACACAGGCACAAAGCACACTCAGCATAAACCTACTTCCTTACATAGTACAAGGAGTCCCAAAGTCACAGATACTAAACCCATAAGTCAGGCATTGACCCACCCAAACATTCTTACTATGAGTGTCTCCATTGAAAAAATACAGCTGTGCCTCTTATGAAGCTAATCAAGGAAAGAGTAATGGTTAGTTGCTTGTCTGGTGTCAGGATCCATCAGATCACACATGCACTAAAGTCCTTGAACAACAAGTACCACTATGACCCTGTCATAGCTCATGCCAATGTCAGTGACCTATGGTGTGCCTCCCAGAATTATGTGAAGAGAGACATAATGGAGCTCTCAGAGTATGTGTCCAAAGAAGGTATGAGCCTAGCACTGAGCAGCATTCTACCTTCTTCAAGGATGATGTGATATAAGCAAAAAAATAACTGACTTAAATAACTGGCTTAGTTTTTGGTGTCATTCAAAGGGGGTCCAATATTTGTCAGTCTGGGAGGATATGATCAGTAGACCACACTGCTTCACTGGGGATTGTCTGCATCTGTCTTCTCTAGGGTTTCGATTACTGACAAAGACATCATCCACTCCCATAGTGCCTTTTTTAGGCAATACCATCCTGCTATACCTGCCATCATAAGAAAACAAGTAAAGGAAAATATGAAGGTGTTACTGATCAATGCTAGGAGCCTGAACAAGAAAATCTACTCCCTACAAGTCCTTCTCACCCTGAAAGACATTAACATCTGTATAGTGAATGAGGCATGGCTTAATATAGCAGAGAGCACTGCAACTGTGCAGGTCTATAATGTCTTCCACGTTTTAGGACCAGTTATTTTGCAGGAGAGGGAAAAAGGTGGAGGTGTCTAAGTCTACATCCAGAAGAGATTCACTTCAAGGCTGGTAAAGCAGCATGATGCACTAGAGCTTCTTCATGTCAACAAATAACCATCAGAAAGGTCCCACACCACATATTACCTACCTATAGGACTCCCTCTATAACAAAACAAAGCCACAGCACTTATCTACAGGAACTAGAATCACTTAGTATTAAGCCCCAATACCATTTCCTGCAAAAACATGCTAGCTATGCCCTTGCAACTCCCCCTCTAATATCACCCACCCCATCAATCCACTACCTTTCTTTCCACCCCACTAACTACCTTGATTATAGCAAGCTCGGATGCTCATAAGCCTAACTATTTATTATACAGCAGGAATTTCTTATTGTAACAATTGTTAATGTCTGTTATGTACTTCGTAGATGATAACGATTCTAGTTGTCTACTGATGTACTATGTTCTTCATCTGTAACTATGTTTGTAATTTTTAATTGCTATGTTGATCAAATTGTTAATTGCTATGTAAATCCAATGTAACTACTGTCTGTATATTTTAAATGTGGAGCTTTTCTCCTCGGGCCTCTGCTGAAAATGGACCTATGTCCAGTCGGACAATCCTGGTCAACAAATGTAAATAAATTAATTAATTTCCTAGGTGATCTAAACTACGTTACTATAGCCTTGGAAACCTACACCACTAAAAATGCACAAGCATAGAGAATTTTCAACTTTGTCAATACAAATGCCCTGGAACAATTAGGCAGAGTACCCACCAGGGGGAATAACATCTTGGATCTTGTCCTTACATATTGGAGAGCATCTTGCACCATTCCTTGTATATCTTCATCACTTGTTAGGTCTGACCATAAAGCAGTCTCCTTCCAAATAAAACTGAAACCAGAAATCCCTTCCACCCAAAGTACCTTTAGAAATTTCTTTAAGGCAAGCTGCCTGTTCCTAAGTGATACATTGGCAAGCTACAAAACCCCACCAACTCAGTTAACTCCACTGAATGCACAAAAATGTACACTGCCACACTATACAATCATGTAAACAGCTGCACACATGCAGCTGTACCCTGTAGAAATAAGTGCAGGGCAAACCCCAGAAGCAACCCCACATGGTGGAACCATAATATCAACAAGCTTTATAATAAAAGGAAAATAATTTGACCAAAAGTAAGAAGAGTAATTCCCAGAATGTTAGAGCCCTCGTCACTGAAATAAACAAACAACTCAGGAGCTTAATAAAATCCAGCAAAGCCAAGTATGAAAGCTAAAACAGCTACACAAGCCAAATACAGCAATAAGGCATTTTTAGTTATGTTTGTAGTCTCAACAGCAATGCGCTGAGCTGATTTTGAATGATGTTGTGCGGATGGGTAACAGAATTTATCAAAAAGCCTAACAGTTGCAGAACAAAGCTTAGTTCGTAAAACCAAGACTGGATGCAGTATGAAACAAACCAAGCAACGCTGATACTGAACAAGTCTTTAATAAAACAAAGCTTTCAGGCCAAACAAACGCTTCATCAGTGTAACAGAAAATTTATCCCAGGACTGCCCTCTATACTGCTAGTGGACAGAGTCAGTTCCTGAGTGCTTTATTCCATGCATAGGTCTCCTTAAATTATCTATGGTATCATCCCAGTTATTCTTAAAGGGTAATATATAGTTGCCGACCATGGGATAGGTGAGACCAATCTATAACCAAATGGGGTGGGTTATTTTGAGCATGAAAAGGGAAACTAGCTAAGCTAAAAATGGCCCAACAGGACAGTTAGCCTAGTCCTTACCTATGTACCTATAATAACTGCAGATCTGGATGCATTGTTATTAATCCTGCCTGCACACCTTGCATCAAATGATACTTAACATACCATACAAATTATGCCTTACGTTACAAAAAACAAGAAAAAATACAGAATTCTGTTATTCAGCATGCCATGCCTTATCTTTAAATATCATTGAGCAGCAGCAAATAAACATTGTTAGAACTGTAGTATACCTTGGAGTGATTGTAAACAATGACCTCTCATTTGATAACCATATAGTGCTACCATTCATAAAGCATATGGTGTTGCCACCTGATCCTCAATAGGGTCAAGAGCCATGCCAGGGAGGTCACTGTCTCGCTTTGTGCAGTCCATTTACAGAATACTGTACCCTGTTCTGTATCCTACTCACACATCATCTGGTACAACTGGAGGATGTGGAAAGATTCCTAACAAAGAGAAATTAAGGGCTTCAAGGTTTGTTTTATTTCCAAAGACTAGAGCAACTCTCTCTCCCTCTCTCATCTCAGTGTCTTCTCACCTTCTTAGAAGAGACATGTGCCTGAGATGCAGAGTGATAAAGGATCTATTTCTATTTGAAATGCTTTGCTTAGAATATCATTTTGTGATCTGAACACAAGTGAACACTTGGCATCAATCAAAATTAATATCAAGCATCTACTTGATTTCCAAACCTATGGAATAACCCCTCCAATTAAAATCAGCCCATAAAATCCATACTTTCAGGAAGGGAATGGATGAGCACATGGGCATGTATGAGTTCTATCATGGGAGCCAGAGCATCGAGTTTCTCATTGGCCAATAGACCTTGAGCTGGTTCACCAGACTTGTGAACATTTAGTCCTACTGCATTACTGTCTCCACAATTTCTGTATTCATCAACAGTATTTGTCTCTGTTTTTGCACTACTCACAAATGATCCTGTTCTACTGCTTGGACAGTGTTGTATTTGTCATTGGTATTTAACTAAGCCTGTTTCCATATAGTGTTTCCATTCTCTGCATTCTATGCATATGCTTGGACACAGTACATACAGTGGTTTTATGTCATTACGTGGGTACTGTATTGCCTACATTCTTCTGCACTGTACTGGGTTTTCCCAAGTTTTTATTTCCATCATATTTCTCACTCAGTAAAATTGTCTGATTTTTACAATGCCCAGTATTTTTGCAGTACTGAGCTGACAGCAAATGTAATTTTGGCTGGTATTTTTATTTAGTTTTTGCACTGTGTTTAGTGTTGATGCATTAACACTGACATTCTGTCTGATATTTATAGATACGTTGTCTAGCATGCATGCAACCTATTTACTAGGAAAGCTTGTCTGAATTCATAAATAATACACTGCTCAGTAGCATTGTACAGGGCTGCACTATTGGGCAGGAAGAGTTCTGGCACAATATTTAAATGAGTAGTCAGGAGTGAGGGCATATGCAAATGAAGTCCATAGATAACTGAGTGTGCTTCTCAGTTACAGTATTTGTTTAATACAGAAGTGACACACTCCATTACATACTACACATGTTACTGTGAACTGCAGTTAAGAAAATGATTAAGAGCATGTAGATAATCAGAAGGGTGTCCTGATACATTATAAAGGGATGAATCGGCACAGGGGAAGCTGGGCAGCTTTACCATGCACAGACTGTCATTCCAAGTAAGTAATGTGGTAGGGGAGTGTGTGTGTGTCTGTGAACTGCCCCAGTTAAGTGTACCTGGTAGCTAGTGTTACTCAGGCTCAAACCCTCTACCTTAGGTGCAAGAAACAAGCATGAATTCTCTACTCATACTACCACTTTTGAGGCAAGAAGTTGCGTCCATAGCTCTCATCTGTCCAGATTTTAACAGACTGTCTGGAATGTTTGATTCATACTTTTGGTCTGTTCCTCTTAAAATTTATGGTTTTCTGGCAAATCAGTGAGAACTGATTTCACTAAATAATGATAGCCATTTAAGTTTCAGTCTTCCTGTCTTTCTGGAAATGCATGGTAACACAAAACATTTTATTCTAGAAACTTTCTAATATTATACAAGCAATGTTTAAAATGTGTCCCTGGTTTGGGGCCTTTGTCTCCCCTCAAATAAATTTTGTTTTTTTCCAGATTTCTTGTGCTGCAAAGTTGAGAGATATACTTGAGTGTCAAGTGGATTTTACAAGGAGCTGAGTGCTTCAGGGGAGAAGAAGTTTAGTGCTGCTTATATCAAGCTGGCTTGCATGGTTAGTAGCACAACAGGTAGTATACTTGCTTTTGATGCAGAAGACTGTGAGTTCTACTCCCACAGTAGGTAGTTAGATTGCTAATACGGTACTGTGTTGTACTTTAAAGGGGTGGATGCTGCAGTCCTGAGAATATCCTCCTTTGGAGGAGATACCTAGTAACTATGAACCTGTTGTCAGTTTGCCATCCATTCCCTATTGCAATATTATTAGCTTATCATTTTTTAATGTAATATAGGCAGTTTATTCTTCAAGGGCAATAGGCACTTTGTAGATGAAACTGAAGTATAAAGTTGTTTGCTAGCAGCAACCTTGTCATTAGTTACAGATCTCTTTAATGTGGAATTATTTAGATGGCTTCTACTTCTGCAGAGATTGCACATATTTTCTGATATTTGTGGATTGTAATGACAAGTTTGAGTAGACTTTTATGATGAAAATGTTCTGAACTGGGCAGTTTTGTCATTATTGGTTCATACATTTTGTTCCATTGTTTATTAAAAGAATGTTTAAAACTACAAATTTAAAACACATTCTAACAAGTGGTGCTGTATTATGCAAGGAATATAACTGAATACAATCAGGAAGGTGAATCGTAGAATAAATATATGTATGCATGGCCCTAAAATGTGTGCATGGAGCCTATGGTTTGAAAACAGCCCAAAGGTAAACTTAATCCTCCACTGGCTAGATGCATTTTCTATAAATGTGGGTTTTCATGCCATTTCAATGAATGTGAGTTTTGCTATTTCAGTGTATGTGAGTTTCAAGGGCAGGGAAGTTTACTGCTCATGCTAAGTCTGTTTTCATTGTTAGACTGTATCTTTTTCTTCTTATGTATTTAAATAATTTAAAGGAAAACAATACAGTGTAAGAAACTTCTCTGTGTGGAAGATTTTCAATCCATATATATCTAGTTAATCACTGTATATTAATCAGATCAGATAATGGTAGTAGAAGTAGCAAACTTAAACTTGTCCTAAGTCAAAAAAAAAAAATCAAAAATATATAATTTGAAATTTAGCACAGAATTATTAAGTATTCGAAAGTAACCCAAGCAGGGTAGGCAGTCTGTTTCCAGTCGAAAATCCTTTATTAAATACACAGACAAGTGATCCAAGTAAAACAAAAATAACAGAGTGATAGTTTCCTCAGAAGCTTTCTAACTATATGTATATACTTGTTATCAGGCAAGAAAGTGGTCTATTGTGCTGTAAAACAAAGTGTTATTGGTATACATGTTAAATTCACATCCTTTCCCCCATCAGTATGACATTCGAGCTGGTCCTGCCCTACAGTAGCTGTCATAATAATATAACCCTTATGTACTTTAAATAAAATTAATAATGATGTGGTATCTCTAATTTAAGCAGATTATAGCTGCGGTGGTGCAACGGTAGCGTTGTTGCCTCACAGCAAGAGGTTTTCTCGTTCAGTTCTCAGCTGGAGTGCCTTCTGTGTGGAGTTTGCATGTCCTCCCCGTGGTCAAGTGGTGTTCGAAAGACATGTATAGAATGGGCATGCCTTTGTTGAAGGTTGGGTGTCGATCTGGCATCTTGGCACCCGTAAAAAATCTACTACCAATCATTAGCGGACTGGAGTTCCACTGTGGCGACCCCTAACCGGGAAAAGCCGAAAGAAGAAGAACAACATTAAGTCTGTGATTTTATCCAAGACAACATACTACTTGACTGGAAATATATAAACCTTAGACCATTGGGCAATCAAAAAATATATATAAATATATACACTTTCCATGTAGAAAAATCCACTGTAAAAATAATATTCTATTTTCATAACATATTGTTAGCAAAAATCGCTTTTGTCCTTCTACACTTCTTCAGGTCTGTGTACAAGAACCCTAAAAATTATCTACAAAAATATTATTGTATAATTAGTATTGTTATTCCACATAATTTTGAATAAAGTGGAAAAAATAACAAGAAAAAGAAAAAATGTATGATGATGGAAACAAAAACTGATTTAACGTGGTATTTAAAATCAACTGGAAGAATAAAATAAAATAAAATTAGTCATGTGAACAATGAGGCAATTTTCTAAGTTCCAGTATTTTAATTGAACAGTAGTAGTTTAATCCAGGCTTCTTAAAAGAGTTCAGCTTTAATTGCCACATGAGTTCATGTTTTCCAGAATATTCGGTATGTCTCCTTCAAGATCACACATGTCTATGCGATCCAGAATCTGGAACTTAAAACCTGTGTGTCTTTTATGAAAAGAAAGGTGTTTGGCTAGTCCGTTGTTTTTACATCCAGAGCGGATTTCTGACAGATGACATGAAGACATGAAATCCTACGCTTAAGTTTATTTACAGTCTTGCCCACATAAAATGGATCACATTCATTGCACTGTGCCCTGTAAATTACTTTTGTAGTATTACAGTCACCCCCTGCACTGGTTTTAATGATTTTCTTTAAATAAAGGCAATAAAAACTATCCTCTTGCTGTATAAATCTACAATATGTACATTTAGCTTCACATCTTTTAGTGTTTCCCTCATATGGTTTAGGTTTAAATTCAACAAAACTTCTAATGTTCCTGGACAACAACAGAATTCTATTACTAAATGCTCAACTTCTCTGTCCTTTTTCTTCCTATTTACTGTCCCTGCTATGAATAAACAACAATACAGCATTTAAAATATTTTAAATTGACTGTTTCTCTCCAGTAGAACAGCAGTACCTTACTGTACTGTGGTGGTTTCACTTTCAAAAAAATGTTATCCCACCCTGGAAAAGCTTGCTGCACCCTCCAACTCATTGATGCCATCATGGCCACTGAATACAGGTAGTTTTCTGGCCATTTCCCTCCCCAAACTGACATCCCCATGACCGTCCTAAAAATCCACACATGCTGTGATGTCACAGCTTCCTGATCTTTCCCTTACCCATACAGAAAGTAAAGACTAGAACAAGGAAACAGTACATGAGTCAAGTCTCCTGCTGTGAGCTGTTAATCACAACAGACTCTTCTGTATGTGGTCTGCTGGGTTGGTAGGGTGCTCATTTGGGTGATTTGTAATCATGCAAATTCCCGTTTAACAGGATACTTAGCTTGTGCAAATGCAGATGACAATGAATCACTAACTGGAGCACTAGTAAGTGCAATTCAGCTTGCATTGCAGCAGCATTCTCTGCATATCTCAGCCAAAGTGTTTGCGGCTACCTAAAAATTGCACAGTCATTTTTATCTTTTTTTAAGAATGGAACTGTAGACTAATGTTTGGCAGAAATTATAAATTAACTAAGGCTGCCAGGTTGAAGTTTGATTACAGTCCTCTCATTGAATTTAGAGCAACTTTCAACAAGGTAAATTAAAAAGCACAAGGTCTCTAAGCCACCCCCAAAAGTAGATATTTCTTCCTGATAGCTTTTACCTGATTATAAATTAATGAATTAATTAATTTGTATCAATATCAGAGACATGTTTCAGAAACATCACTGCAATGGATATACAGACTATTAAGATGTCTACTTCCTGCATAACTACAAGCAAATTGCAAATAAAAAGTCACTCTGTCTCAGTTTGTTTGCCTTGGATAAAACTTGTAATAAAATAAATATTCAAAGCAGTGTCTCATGGGTTGGTACACAGTGAAGATACAAAGCTCAAGGACAGGCCTAGTACTGACTACAAAGCAAAGTTCTTGTCATCATGGCAGATTGGAAAGAGAGAAAAGAAATGCAGTTAATGAAGAAGTGGAATTTAAAAACAGGCAAATCTATGAGCCTTGAATACAAGAGCGAAGAAGATGCAGAAATTGGCAAAAACTCAGGAGATGGATGATTCTTTCAAAACACTGAAATGAGTCCCAGGGAAGGCATTTAGAAAAGTTAAGCACTTCGAGGACAACACTGTGCAGGCTTTCATAGCCATTACTGTGCCCTACAGAAACATATATACAAGTTATATAACTCCTGCAGTCTATATCCCATTATAATTGTACAACCTGCAATGTATAGACCTACTAAATCCTAACCAACATCTCTTCACTGAATTTTTTTTAAATTCAGTGCAGCATATTCTAAAGTGCTGTGCAATTTTCTGCAATGTCTGTTTCAATATTTATTCACCACCATTTTTTTTTTTACTTGATTATAAGTGTTAGGGCTTGCACTAAATAAGTAAATGATGACAAACTACAGCCAGTGTTTCAAAATGTCACAAAGGCTGTTTGATTTTCCAAACATATAGAGCACGTGCTCTTTTATTCACTGCATTTGAATTACATTAACAGTCCCAAAGAAGTAGCACTGCATCATTTATAACATTTTAAACAAAATGCAGTGCAAGAATGCAAGATCACAAGATACATTCATTTTAGGGGACAATGAAAGTAAGGAATGTTGTTTCTTAGCTAGGTGCTACACATACAAAGTTAAAAGGAGCATTTTCTGACAGTTTACCCTGCAAATTAAGGCAATGCATCATGTGAGAGTGGTTTATATCTTGCCCATGGGTGGTGCCCTTTGGAACATCAAATGTCCAATAAAGACTTGTTGCACCAGCCCATTTTCTAAGAATTTGAACTCTGTCCTGGAGTGCCCTGCATTTCAGCAAAGGGTAAAATTCACTCATTCATTCATTCATTCATTCATTCATTCATTCATGCATTCATTCTCTGATAACCATCTTACTTCAGTCTTTTCTGGAATTAATGGCAATTTTCTTTTCACGTCTGCATTGAAAATGACCCCCTCCCCAGCTGGATTTACCCATCTAACATACAAAATAAGCAAATCTATATAAAATCTATATCCACAAGGCTTTACAAGACAGAGACACAGTTGAAAAGAGCACTTCATCACGTGCCAGCAATAATAAATACATGTAGCCCTTGCATGCAGAAAAGTAGGACTAAAGTTTATTGTCCTAAGTATAAACAAAACAAAATAAGACAGTGAAAACCTGAAGGTGATAACAACACCAAGGAGAGAGAAACTAGCAAGGTAGTGAAGAAAACATTTGTCTGTTCATGTGATTTGCTGTTGACTTAGGTATGTGTGTGTGTTAATGTATTTATGTGTGGTGAGGAGGAAAAGTTGTAATACGAATATTATTAGCCTGTCTGCAGGCCAACCAGACCTTCATGGAGCGGATAACTTTTTTTGTTCTGTAGTTCATCAAGGTATCTATTTCATTAAGTGGTGTAACAAATTTAAATTGCACAGGAAAGTTTGTTCATCATGCCAACATTTAACACTGCCACGCTATGAGTTTCACAATGAAATTAGTTGCAAATAACGGTGGTGCAGGAGAAAACAGCCTCTGTACATATGTGTGAATACTGTGGGAAAAAGAACTCATGACAGGTTGTTTTGGGATGTCTGATGTTCTGTGTAGTCATTTTTTTTTTTTTTTTAGTATTTAGCTTGTTGAGATTTTGTGTGTGACATTTTTTTCTGTTTTCTTGCAATCTCACCATAAAGCACCAATGGGAACTATGGTCCATGTAGCTCACAGATCCACTGTGTCCCCCTTACTCTTACTATGGTCCATGTAGCTCACAGATCCATTGTGTTCCCCTTACTCTTCAGTTACTCTTTTTAGCCAATGACAGTATAATCTTTTTCTAGGAGCATCTTGAAAGATTCCTGGAAAATGGAACTGTTTGATTACTTCTGGGAATAAGGAAGCATGTTGTAGTATGGTGGTGATACAGGCATTTGTGAAACATCATCAGTGCCACCTGCTAGTTATGATTCTTACATGGAACATGGGGCACAAATCATGGTTCCAGACATGTGTGCTGGCCTGGCAAACACTTTCTTGTCACATTGCTATTCCTTGTTTCTCTCATCTTCATCATTGCTTCAGCCTTCCAGAACCCTAATCTCAGAAGTCCTACAGACATCTATATAGTCCTGTATCCCTTCCCGTGACACATGTTAGAAGATGTGTAGGCACTTTCTACTTTACCTTCCCAGTGTAAGTTCAGGTCTGAACCCGTGAAATAAGAGATAGAAACAAATAGCCTTCCTCTCTGTTTACACTGTCTCAACATTTAGTTGTAAAGCAAGCAGTAAAACATGGGATTCTAAAAGCCACATTCTGTACTGTCAAAGACTATACCAGCTATATAAAAAGACAAAGAACAACATTTTATTTATAAATTAACCTTTGGAATTGAAATGGGTGCAAAACACTCAGTCCATTACAGTAGATATTACAATGTTAGTGACCTGCCCTTCCAAATAGACACAGACTGCTAGATGTTGGCATTGGGAGGCAGATTCAGCAACTGACTCTAAGGGAGGAGGCTGACTTCTATGCATGCACTGTGCAACATGTTTCCCATGTACAGGCTTTATCTGATGTTTTTCTCCCATGGAGACAGAACAGTATTCATCTGAACAATAACAGTGGACATGGCTGGCCTGAGGCCTCATACATGTAAGGATGATGGATACGTGTTTCTCATATGATCTCAGTAATGACAACACAGAACCCTCTTCTCACACAAACTCACTAGAGCAGACTGAAACCTTAGAACAATGTGGGTATATTTTTCACTTGCTGGAAATGCTTCATTCCTTAGGGAAAGGATTCTGCTTCAAGAAACAAAATGAATGTTCCTTAATAGTGTTATTGGCAGGAACTGACAGGAAAAGGCCTGGCCTACAAAGTATCCTCTGAGCTGACTTTGATGGACCTGCAGTGTATCTGCAAAACAAATAGATCCAGAATTACCCAATCTAGGAACATGAACAGCATTTGCAACATAAATAGGAGGGAGAGATATGTATCTCAGAGACTACCCTCTGGAAAAGGCTTCCCATCCACATGAAGCAGAGTTCTTCTCCAATCCAGTTTTAAACATAACTTAGAATAGTGGATGAGGAATCAGGAATTTACCCCGGTCTGGAACCATGTCTCTAGTAGGCAGAAGCTGCCTGTAAATGCTTGTCCACCCAGGTCCAAGCCTACATATATCCCTTAAAGTAATCCTAGAGTATCAAAACTTATCAGATATATATATATATATATATAGGAAACATGACTAGGCTTAAAAAAAGGTTCTCTGGAGTCATTAGTCTAGTAATCACCGATGAACCTATGAAAAGTACAGCTGCATGAGGTATTGGCCATAACTGTAAATGATTAAAGCTATTCATCTCTTCGTTTTTTTTTGTTGTTTGTGTTTTCGGCTTTTCCCGGTTAGGGGTCGCCAGAGCGGAACTCCGGTCCGCTAATGATTGGCAGTCGAATTTTATGGTGCCGAGTTGCCAGCCCGACGCCCAACCTTCAGCGAAGGCACACCCATTCACGCATGTCTTTCGGAGGCCACTCAACCACGGGGAGGACATGCAGACTCCACACAGAAGGCACTCCAACCGAGAATCGAACAGGAGAACCTCTTGCTATTCATATCTTCATAATAATTGTTAATGTATGGGTAAGAGCTCCTTTAAGGGAGCTGTTCCTTCTTTTCAGATTTTGTGCAGTGGGAGATCTTCCTGAATGGCTAGCTGACTGTCCAGTTACTCAGTGGCCAGCAGACAGTGACAGCTCAACCATTGGGAGCAAGGGGGTGAGAATCAGTTCTTAGAGCAGGCATTCCTAAATGAATTATTAAAGTATCTGTGCATGACATAAACAAGATGTGGACCCCTTCTTTAGACTGACATAAGCCCATATGTTATACATAACTTTTTACAACTAAATCCATGGCATTTTAAATTGTAGATGATGATTGTTTCAGGAAGTTAGATCATGTAAGCATGATAATCAAAATAGACCTTACTAATGTATCTTAGTGCAAATATTCCATAAAGCTGGTTAAGGATATATGCTACATTTCTTAAACTGCCACTCTTTAATATGCACAGTGACATACCTCTCATCCTCTTACAGCAAGAAATCTGGATAAAGCTATTAATAAAAGTGGGACAAAGGACCAAAAATAGGGACAATTTTTAAATATTGCTCTTACCAGCTTAGAAAGTTGAGAGAATAATAGGTTTTTGCCTTAGCATGAATTTTCTGAAGGGTATGAAGTCTAAAACTCAAACATCTGTCATTATTTTCTAACTTCAGTCTTCAATCATGTGCAACTAGTTTGCCAGAAAACCACAATTTTATGTAAAACAGACCAAAAATATGAGGCAAAAGTCTGGACATTCTGCAAAAATCTGTATAGTTGAGAGGTATGCGACAGTGACACCTTTTAATGTATATAATATGGTTGCAAGGTCATCTTGTCAAACATACCACAGTCCTACATTATTCAGCTATTCAAATGCACCAGGACTAATAAACACACGTAGCAAAAATTACAAATGAAATTTAAAGGTTAAGAGAAAATTAGCTATTACTATGGAGTCGTGAACAGATCCAGTCACCACTACTGTAGTGAGTACCTCATGCTGCAGTACTATAACACTTCATTCATTCACATCTTGACAGCAACTCTTCTTTGGGCACAATACAATGTCATGAATCTGAAGATCATGTGGAAGTTACAACCAACATATTGTGGCTGTCCACTGTAGCAAAGCTTTCTCTTGTTAGACAAATGCTAACATGCAATGCGTAGGAAGCACATATTGTGTGCCAAGTCTCTGCTTCTCAAATGTCTGTCATTGGCACCTAGCAAAAAAAGCCACAGAGACCACAGCAGCCTTTCTGGAATGAGTTCTGATGGGCCCTGACACAAAGTCATAACAAAATCCAGCACAATCAGCAATCTAAGTCAGAAGAGTTTGTTTTCTCACTGCAGTACCTGATTTTTGGAAGCTGTCCCCAATGGTCAGTGAGGTGCAACATTTTATTTTACTTTATATTAATTTTTTTACTAAAATATAACAATTGTCCTTTTTCAGGCACAGGGTGAACACAGAATAGTAAACATTGATTAATACTGCACATTACAGCACAATATCAGACAAGACATTCAAGATAAGAATAAGATATTATTAACAAAAGTACAACTTTACAGCTATCAAGAACAGCATTTCTTCAATAAAATTTATAATATTTACAATACTGAGGCCAAAGTAAATGACAGAAGACTGAATAAGAAGAAAAGGCAGTAATGAGAAAACTGGGATAAAGAAGAAAGCTTATGCAAGAAAATAAGCAAGTAAGGAATGAGAGAAGTAGAGGAGTTAGAAGTCAAGCTTATTATGTTTGACTGCAGAAAACAGTTGACAATTAATATCCATTAATAATTAATTAGCATTCATGCCCCTGAATTCTTAAGATGAGGGTAAAGAGAAAAAGCTTGATATTTATCTATACCAGTGGGATAGAGAGATAAAGCCATGACTATGACCTAGGTGACCTGGATGCAATTAGTGACTCTGGAAATGGGTGGTGCAGCAGGGAAGGATAGGAGCAGAGAGGATAGGCCCCAGCTGGTCATAACCATCACTTCCAAACATGCTCCCTAATGAAGACCGGGGACAGAGGCTTGCAGGCAGGGGCCTGTGTATTGATGATGTGTACTTGGTCACAAAGCTGGTGCAGTAGCCTTTGATGGCTGCATGCATAGAAGCATGATGCAAACTATTGCAGGGAAAGAGACAGTCTGTAGGTGCCCACATCATCACCTAAGTGGACAGTTTGGGCCATTTGTGCAAAATGCTGTCATGGCTGGGATGCAGGCAAGAACACTAGATTCTCTGAAGTCTGCCTTGATGATTGCCCCTCTGGACAGCTCTCTCCCTACAGGATCTGAGGGAGAAAAACTGCTCTTCTCTAAGTAATGAATGGATTTGAGTCTGAAAGAAGTTGAGTCTTTTGATTCAAAATGTGTCTGACAACACTTGGCATGGAAGAATGGTCAGTAGAAATAGCTGCTTTAGCCTTATGGAAAGCCAAGTATGGCTTGGAGCATATAGCAATCTACATCTCCTACACTGTCTTATTTAAGGTCATTTTTAAAGGAAGAACTGCCTTACAGAAAATACATTTTAGGGACAAAATATAGAGTCAAATGGAGGCTTTGTTATCTTCTCCAAAGCAAAGTTCAGTAAAAGAGTATCACATTCTCTAACTTACTTAAATAACTCCTTTAAAAAGCATCTAGACCATTTGATGAAAGTCTAGAAAAGTTTCCCACAAATAAAGAGATAATAAACTGGAGTATTGGACTTTTTCTTGGATATATGGGTTGGTCGAAGATAAATCAAACAGGATAAGTAGTCCAGAATATTAGCTACGTTTTCCAGATGAGGAAGTAAATTACTATCTTTATGCCAGTAACACAATTACTTCTATTTCAGTAAGTGAGACTTTGTACTAGAATGTTTTACAGCTTCTTGCAGGACACTATCTACTTGCCAAGGTAAATGTTCCTATTGAAAACTAGAGTCTCAGCCCCCAGCTTACCAGAGAAAGTGAGTCCCGAAATGGGTGCAACACCTATTTTTTCCTTGTGTAATCAGAAGAACATCACTGACAGAAAGTGAAGAAATTGGTTTATGCTAACAACACGGAGGAAAGCAATGCCTTAACCACTATGGAGCAATAACAAATGGTTGTAGCTTTTCATTTCTTCCCATTAACAAAATTCTTGAAACCAGAAGCAGTGGAGGAAATGCCTACAGCAGGTCCCTCTCCTATGATCTTAACAGTCTGTTATGTTGACTCATCTGAAGCTATGATGGCACACATTGATATGCAAAGTTGAACCCACCCCCTGAGTGAAAATATCCTCCTTATCTTGATACATGAAATAACTTATCTGATCTGCCTGCACACTGCTTTGCAATGGCAAATGAATGGCCACTAACACAGGTCAAATTATACCACTAGATCCAGTTACTGTCCGACAATCCTAATAATAGATTCATAGACATTTACTAGGCTAATGATCATAAGGGCCATTTTATGCCTAGCCATGCATCCCAAGTCTCTGACAAGTTCTGATAGCCTTGATAAGTGTAAGCATAGGCCTGGGAGATGAACCACTTACAGGCTACTTGTGTCCATTAGAGACATACCCCTCCTGGGTATAACATCCTGAGATATGACCGCAAAACCAAAAAGGGTGGAGGTGTAGCCATTTTGTATAAATCAGAACTCCAAGTTTCACTCTTCAATGCTCTCCTGCCCTCAAATACCAATGCAGAAATCCTTAGTGCTAAACTTCAAATCAACAACTCCAAAGCTATATATCTAATTTGTTCCTATCTTCCCCCTGGAAACAATATCAATACTCTTGAAAACATACTTAGTTGCCTCTCTACTCACCTACCTCAGGAAACCATTGTGCTAGGTGACTTTAATATAGACTGGGCAACCTGTAGCTCCCCTAATCCTATCAATCACATAAATCTTTACGGTTTCTCACAAATAATAGCCACACCTACTAGAATCCATAAACCAAGCAGCAAGGAAACCACCCTAGACTGGATCCTTCTAAACAGCCATCTTGATACTTATAAACCAGGAACCCTTCCAGATGATATCAGTGACCATGCTCTAACCTATATTATTAAACAAAGAGTTCATAGCCCTAATACTAATATTTTTAAAACCTCCCATTCTAAAAAAAACTTTAAACCAGAGACCTTCCAAAATGAACTGAAAGCATTTGACTGGTCACCAATGTATCATTTTCAACTTGATGAAGTAGTGACCTACTTTAATACTAGATTCCTACAAATCCTAGATTACCATGCCCCCTATTGCTCTTCCCGAAAAAGTACCAAAATTGCCCCATGGCTCACAAAACAAACTAGGCAAAAGATCCTCTTAAGAAATAAAATGTGGTCCAAATGGAGAGCCTCTAAAAGTCCATCAGATCACCTTTATTTTAAACAGTTAAGAAATGCCATCAAAAAAGACATTCTACAAGACAAAAAAAAACAGTACCTTCACCTCCAACAAACCCACCAACAAAAAACACAAAAGTTCTGGTCAGGCATCAACAAAGTACTTCAGCCAGACCATTCTAAAACTCCTTCACCATCAGGATTCAACCATAATAACTCTAAGCAAATTCCTGATGCCTTTAATAACTATTTTACTGAAGCCATTCAAATCCTAGCTAATACATTACCACCTATTACCACCTCCCCATTAAACACCATGAATAGTCCAGCTCCAACCTTTCATATACAACCTGTACCTACATCCCTCATTTGCAACCTCCTTCAAAAACTAAAACCTTGCACCCCATCTGCTGACTGTCTTCCAGCTGAATACCTACAAATCGCAGCTAAAGCCATTGCCTATCCCATCTCCATCCTTATAAATAGAACAATTTTGGAAAGCACAATCCCTTCCATATGGAAAGTCTCCCATATCATCCCTCTAAACAAAGGTGGGACATCTACTGAGCTTTCCAACTTTCGACCAATCGCCTTACTCTCTCCAATAGCTAAAATAATGGAAAAATGCATCCACAGACAACTACTTGACCACCTTCTCCATAATAATTTACTTGCCAACTGCCAGCATGGATTTAGACCTTTCCATAGCACAACAACTGCCTTGCTATCCTTTTCTGACTGTATAAACAAAAATCGTAACAATAACTCTCTTTCCTCTGCACTATTTATTGACCTTTCAAAAGCCTTTGATATGGTTAACCATCACATGCTTATTGATGTACTAAAAGCCCAATCACTGGACCCACAAGCAGTACGCTGGTTTAAATCTTATTTAGAAAACAGACAGCAAGCAGTGCTTTGGGATAAAAATCTTTCTACACTCCTCCCTGTGAACATAGAAGTTCCACAAGGCTCTATTTTAGGCCCGCTTCTCTTTTCACTGTTTATTAATGATCTACATACAAAAATTCCTCAAGCCACCTGCATACAATATGCAGTTGACTCTACTTTAATATGTTCAGCCAAGTCCACAACCTCACTCCAGACCCTCACCCAGACAGTATTTAACACTGTTGAAAATTGGTTCACGCAACACTGCCTCCTGCTGAACCCCAAAAAAACAAAATTATTGCTGTTTGCTCCTACTCAAAAGTCATCACAACTTCACTTCACAGTAACCTCTAACAATGGAACTAATATATCCCCTGACACTACAATTCATCTCCTGGGAATAACAATTGACAACAACCTTAGCTATGGTGACCATATTAGTACTACTATAAAGTCTGTCAACAAAAAAACTAGGCACCCTTTATAGAATCAAACCCTTCCTTACCCCTATAGCCAGAACCACTATTGCACAGACCCACCTGATCTCTACCCTGTTATATGCTTCTGCAATATATACCAATCTTTCTAAAAACAACCTTTCCAAACTTTCAACCAGTTACAATAACATAGCCCAATTTGCCACTGGCACCCCCTTTAGAACTCACCATTGTCACAACCTAAAACAACTGGGATGGTTAGAACTGCAGAAGCAACTACTTTGTCAGCAGCATCTTATTACCCAAAAGATCCTTTACCACCCTAATAATACCCCTATCCTCACTAATCTGATTACCCCCTATAAAAATCTTGCAACACTATGCTCAGCTAATAAGCTTCTAGTTTCCACTATTAAATCCAGCAACAAAGCTGGGGACTCACTTTTCACCAACACAGTGGGAAAAACCTGGAACCAGCTTCCTAGTGAACTTTCTACCCTTGCTTCCACACTGCTTTTTAAAAAAAACTTCTTAAAGAATATCTTAAAACTCACTGACTTTGTCCCTGCTCTTACCCTGACTGATATCTCATTTCCCCTTCTTGCTCTCCCAATGCTTCTCTACTCCATTGTTCTATGTTGCCTACCTGTAATAAAGATTTCTTCTAAAAAAAAAAAAAAAAAAAAATTAATTATTGGAATCTCCATATATTTTTTTTAGCTCTCAAATGTTGTTTGTTCTCTATAGTTGATCTTGGCTTAAACACACTAAAGAACTCTGTACAAGATTATCGTACCTACAATTTAAACAATGCACTATAACTCATTTTACTATTGATATATATTGTATGCTTTGTCACTGCCGATGCTTGGAGCTTTTCTCACCAGGCCTCTACTGAAAATGGACATATATCCAGTTAGACTAGCCCGGTCAACAAATGTAAAAAAATAAATAAATAAACATAGGAAGCAAACCAAGGATGAATTTCTGGTTTCCCTTCCAATTGTCCAAGTTGCACTTAAATTGGGTTAGGGAGGAACTCTGCTTTGCATGGATGGGGAGCCTGTTCCATAGACAAGGTAGTCTTTGGGATACATACCTATCTCTCTAGCAGGTCCTATTTATATCACAGGCAAGGTTTAAGTCTTTAAACGGGTAATTCTGATGCTGTTTGTTTTGTAGATATGCAGGAGGTCCATCAGAGTGGGGTCTGACAATGCCCTGTATGCAAGGCATACCTCTCCCCTCAAAAGCCTGTAGGAGACAGAATAAAGTGATAGGGCCTTGAGGTGGTCTGCATAGGACACTTTACTTACACCCTGTATTTTTTTAGCGAAGAACTTCTGTGGACGTTCCAGTTGTTGGATATGCCTAGTTAGGTACATACCAAAGGGGTCATTGTACTCAATGATGGGTCTGATGAATGCCGAATACAGTGAAACAATGACTTCCTTGGACTCAGATGCCATACCTTTGAAGCTGTTTCCTCACCACTGTAGACACATGATGGTCAAAGGCTAGATTACTATCTGTGTGTGTCCCTAAGTTCCTGACTACTGGGTCAACTCTAAGGGGTATGTTGTCAATATGATAGTTACCAGAGATGGATGACTTCACAAAGGATACTATTATGCATTTCATGGCATTTAGTTTTAGTCCATAGCTCTGACATCAGTTGTTGTGTCAGTGTGAGATTCAATGAAAGCTCCTAATTTGTAATCATCTGCAAATTTAGTCAGCCAGAGACCACTGACATTGGCTTTGACTTCTGAGAAGTAAATGCCAAAAAGGAGCAGTCCAAGGACTTATCCCTGAGGGACTTCACTTGTGACTGGCCACTTTGTAGAGGTGGACTCCCCAATTATAACTTCCTGGGTCCTGTCTGTGAGCCAGCTATATATCCACTGGGTGACATGGTTTGTACCTAACCTCTTGAGTTTGTCAACAATGCCCGAGTGGAGTACTGTGTCAAATGCCTTGGCCGGGTCAAGACAGGTGGTGTGAATGATTCTGCCCTCATCCATTGCTTTGGTGACCTTCTCAAAGAAGTCTACCAGGTTAAGTAGGCATTATCTGCCCTTGACGAATCCAAACTGTGCTGGGCCCACTATCTGGAGGTTTACTATACCTCTGTTGATCATCTCCTTGATATTTCTTTCCATGGCTTTACATATAGGACTAGTGAGACTTATGGGTCTGTAGTTTCCAAGGTCTGTAGATGGCCCACCTTTGTGCAGAGGGATGACTGTTTGACTTTCTCCATTCATGAGGCATGAAGACTGTTTGGAAGCTACAGTTAAATAGTAATTCCAGAGGCCCTGATAGGTCATGTTTCATGCTACTTAGAAGTCATCCTGGAATATTGTCTGGGCCCATGGATGCAGTGTTCTTGGTCTTAGACAGAGCATTAAGAACCTGTTCTCTAGTGATAGTAGGGGGAGTTATATTTGATGATATTTCCTGGGGGAAGGTTGAGGGGTAGAGAAGGATAAAGTTGGAGATTAATTTATTAGCCAGGAGGTTTGCTCTATCTTCTGGCTCAGTATAGCTGGCTCCATTTACAATGAGCTCTGCACATAATTGTGTATTGCCTTTGAGGTTGCAGACATAGCTAAAGAATACTTTGTGGTTGCCCTTGGCCTGGGAGGCCAAACTTACCTCAAATTTGGCTTTGGTAGACTTTAATTGTCCTCTGAGTTGTTTGTTTAGTTTGATGAGAGTACTTTTATCCGGCTGGGTGCTGCACCTCCTAATTTTTGCCGTGATTTTCTTCCTCCTGTTATACAGCCTATTGATTTTGTGATTCCACCAGGGCGGCTTGTTTTTTGAGTTAGTCCTGTACTTCTTGATGGTGGGTACAGCTGCCTCTATGCAGCTATTCACATGCTTGTACAGGGTTTCTGTGAACAGTTCTGCATGGGCAGCAGTGCTCTCAGGGTTTAGGGGGCTTGAAATTTTGCCATGTTTTATTTTATTTATTTATTTTATTTTTATTTTATTTTACATTTGTTGACCGGGCTAGTCTAGCTGGATACATGTCCATTTTCAGTAGATGCCCGGGGAGAAAAGCTCCAAAGGCATATGGAATAGAAAAAATACAAAAATGCAAAATACAAAATATAAAATATAAAACTATAGTATAAGATATACAAAGGGGTAACAGTACAGATCCATGCAAAAAACTAAATTAGAAAGTGGTAGGAGTTTAAGTAAGCAAAAATTAAAAAAATTTTATTTACCCCCCCCCCACATAGTAGCAATAGAGAGCATTCATTAATAGTATTAAACTACAATACTTCGAATGAGCTTAGCAAGGGCAGTAAGGGATATTGTAAAAATGCAAGACAGTAAGTTTACAATGTTGTTGAGATGTAGGATGTTAGCCAGGGTTAGTGCAGGAACATAACCAGTGTATGTTGAGATATGATTTTAGTTTCTTTTTAAATAGTGTAAGAGATGACAGAGAAGTGAGGTCAGTAGGAAGTGAATTTCACAACTTTCCAACAGTGTTAGAGAACAGGGTATCACCTGCTAAGTTATAAGATCTGCAGGTGTTAATCAGAAGTTTGTTGGATGACCGTAGGTTTTTAGGATTGTTGTAGGGGATGAAAAGGCTTGACAGTATTGGTGTATTTGTGGGTTGAGAAAGGATCTTATGGGCTATAGCAAGCTGGAGATATTGTAAATGGTGTAAAAACTCAAGCCAGCCAAGTTGTTTTAGGTTAAGGCAGTGATGAGTCCTGAAAGGGGAGGCAGTAGCAAATCGAGCAATATTATTATAGGATACTGCTAGTTTGCTGAGGTTACTTTTAGAAAGATTTGTATAAATGGGAGAGGCATAGAGTAGAGTAGAGATAAGGTGAGTTCTTGCTAAAGCAGCCCTGGCTGTTGGTGTAAGAAAGGGTTTGACTCTATAGAGGGAACCTAGTTTTTTACTGACTGTTTTTATAGTGTTATTGACATGAGTATCAAAATTGAGGTTATTGTCAATTGTTATACCTAGTAGTTTAGTAGTTGGGTTGGGAGAAATAAGTGTACCGTTGTTTGATGTGGGTGTGAAATGAAATGGGGGGGACTTATGGGTAGGTGAGAAGAGGAGCATTTTAGTTTTTTTGGGGTTTAGAAGGAGGCAACGGTCAGTGAACCATTCTTCGACAGTATTAAATGCTTTCTGGGTAAGGGTATGTAATTCAGTTGGAGAAGTAGCTGAACAGATAATAGTAGAACCATCTGCATATTGAATGCATGTAGTATGTGGAATTACTAACTGAAGATCATTTATATAAATGGAAAAAAGCAGAGGACCTAATATAGAACCCTGAGGGACACCGAGGGAGATGGGCAGGAGATTAGAAAGGTTATTGTGCCAAAGTACAGCCTGCTGTCTGTTTTCAAGGTAAGATTTGAACCAACTGATGGCTAAGGAATCAAGAGAAACTGATTTAATTATATGTAAGAGGAGTTGGTGATTAACCATGTCAAAAGCTTTGGATAAATCAAGGAATACTGCAGAGGAAGGAATACTTTTGTTCCAGTTTTTATTAATACAATCAGTGAATGATAGCAGGGCAGTGGTAGTACTGTGGTATGGCCTGAAGCCATGCTGACAGTTAGCTAGTAAGTTATTTTGTAGAAGGTGTTGAAGAAGCTGCTTATGGATACACTTTTCCATGATTTTTGCCAGAGGAGATAGTAGACCTATTGGACGGAAGTTAGAGAAGTCATAAGAGTTGCCACCTTTGTGTAATGGAATAATGTGGGAGATTTTCCAGATTGATGGGATATTACCTTCACTTATGGTTCTATTGATCAGAATAGATATTGGGTAGGCAATGGCTTTTGCACCTTTTTGAAGGTATTCTGCAGGGAGTTGGTCAGCTGAAGGGGTGCTGGGTTTAAGTTTTGTGAGTAGGGAGGATATGGTGGAGGTGGAGACAGGTTGTAACTGAAATAAGGGGGGAGCAGTTAGTGATGAAATAGTAATATTAGAGGTACCAGGAGATAGTTGGTTGGCAAGAGCTTGGATAGCATTGGTGAAGAAGGAATTAAAGGCATTGGCAGTGTGAATAGGATTATTGGGGTTAGAGCCTAGTGGATTGGGAGTGATAGATTGCCCTGGGTGAAGAAGTTTGTTAATGCTGTTCCAAAACTTTTGAGGTTTCTTTTGATATGTCTCCTGTACTTGAAGGTAAAAGTTTTTTTTGTCTAGAATGATGGCTTTTTTTGTACTGTTTCTAAGTTGCCTAAAGGTTTGGTGATCTAATGCATTCTTAGTGGAACGCCATTTTCTCCAAGATTTGTTTCTTAAAAGGATTTTTTGCCTAGTATCATTAGAGAGCCAGGGGGCTGGTTTGGATTTACATCTAACAGAACGTTCTGGAGCATGGCGGTTCAGGATGGTTAAGAATGTAGTGTTGAAATATGCTACTGCTTCGTCCAGTGGGAGAGATTTTAGTGGTGACCAGTTCATTTGAAAAAGCTCTGTCTGAAAGAGTTCCCACTTAATAGCAGGAGGTTAGCACAGAATAGTTCCTGAATATTCCAAGTATAGCTGGGGGTCCAGGTTTTATTTGTACTTCAAAGGAGACCATTTTGTGGTCTGACATTACAGTAGGGGTGTGCAGCACTCTCTCATATTAGTGAGGGCCAGATCCAGTATGGTTGCACCCCTGGTTGAGGCATTGACTATCTGGTCCAGGAAATTTGTGTTTACAAAATCCAGGAATCTCTGTGCATGTATGTTTGTTGTCGTATACAATTCCCAGTTAATACTGGGGTAATTAAAGTCACCCATGAATATGGTATTTGGTTGGATGGTTAGTGTTTCTAATAAGTTTAAATACATGGTATGGGCTTCCTGGGTCATAGCAGGGGACCTATAGGTTCATAGGTTCATAGGTAGGTACTGGGCTATCTGCACGAAGGCATTTATAAGCCTAGCCGGAATGTGTTGGCTTTTGACGGCCCCTTAGATTAGGTCCCTGTGCCTCTGTCCAGCAGAGTCATTGAAGTGATCCCTGGGGTAATCCACTCGTCAAGGTTTCTCTTGAAGAGGGTTAGCGAGGAGCCCTGCCTAATGTAGATTGGAATCTTGTCCCAGAGCATGGAAAGTCTCTGGGACAGGAATATATCCCTCCAGCACATCCTATTTATTATTGTAGCGAGGTTTAGATCCCTGGAGCATATGGCTTGAGGGGATATGGTTTTCTTTAGGTGGAGCATGTCCATCAATTCTGGGTTGGACATGGCCTTGTATGTCAGGCAGAGATCACCTCTGAGTAGGCAGTGTGCAACCGAGTACAGCTGGAGTTTCTTCAGTCAAGCTGCATAGGGCATCTGCTTGAGGCCAGTGATCCTCTTGGTGAGGAACTTCTGTGGTCTTTCCAGTTGTTGCAGGTGTCTTGTAATGTACATCCCAAATGGGGCATTGTACTCTATGATGGGTCTGATGAGTGATGCGTAGAGGGCCCCAATGACCTCTTTCGATCTGGATGCAAACCCTTTTGTGATTAGGTGGGCCACATAGAAGGATTTTCTAACCACTTTGGCAATGTGATTATCAAAGGAGAGGTTACTATCTACTTGGGTCCCCAGATCCCTTATTAAGTCTTCCGTATTTAGGGGGCTACCACCTATGTGGTAGTTTGTGGGTACTTTGGTTTTTCCAAAGGGGATGACTATGCACTTTTTGGCATTTAGCTTGAGACCATGGTTTTGACACCAGGTATCTGTCTCAGTGAGACCCTTTTGGAGGATGTCTGTGTCAGCCGGAGAGTCAATTATAGCCCCTAGTTTGCAGTCGTCTGCGAACTTGGTGAGCCATAGTCCTCCTGTGCTTGCCTGTACCTCTGAGAAGTATATGCCGAACAGAAGGGTTCCTAGGACTGAGCCCTGGGGAATGCCACTTGTAACAGGTTTAGAGTCAGACCTAGCTCCCACAACTCTTACCATGTGGGTTCTGTCCTTGAGCCAGTTGGCAACCCATCTTGTGACATAGGGGTATAGCTTGCAAGAAAATGGTACTGGATTTCGCCTATGGTGATTTGAACATGGAGCAGCTCACGTGCATTGTCCTGTTTGACCAGCCTTGAAGTATATTTATTTTTTAATGTAAATAGAGACACCTCCACCTTTAGTCTATGCCTGTGAAGTAGCTGGCCTAAATGTGTGGAAGGCATTATAATCTTGCACTGTTGGTGTGCTCTCCGCGGCTTTAAACCATGTCTTAGTGACCGCACAGACACCAGCATTCTCTAGGGTAAAGAGAGTTTCTAGGGAGTTGAGTTTTTTGTTTAGACTCCTAGTACCTTGGAAAATCTTGTGTTGTGGTGTTTGTTTATTTATCATCTTTCTATGGTATTGCAGGGTACTATGTGGAAAACACCTAAATATAGATACTTCCTGAATGCTTTGATATTTAGAACTAAAACAAGCACCTCTTTTAGGTTAGCATTTAGCTCTATTTGTATGGGAAACATATCAACTGAACTGCTAGAAATGTAAGGAAACTCCCAAGTCCAAATCTGATACATTCATGATCAGTGTTTGAGACAGAAATATAAATAAAATGGTTGACCCTAGTTCAACATGGTCAGGCGTCATCCACCAAAGGTTGCTCAGAGAATGTTGAAATTTCTTCTTGTGAAGGTTTTCATCACAATTCAATTTAATAATGGCTGACTTGTGACTCAAACCATATAGAAAGAGGCTTACAACAGCCTACGATAGAGTACAGCCCATGAGACAGCAAATTTATGTCTTAGATCCTCTTCTATATTAAACATGTTCTCTTGGACAGCATCTAACACAGCCCAGATGCTTTGAGTTTTCAGAAATAATCCAGTTTTTCCTCATTAGGTGTAAGTTCAAGAGAAATTAGTAAGTTAATGACTCCCTTAAGTGGTCTGACAAGTGGTGTTTGAAATTAATCTAGATGGGGTAGCTACCTGGATAATGATAAATGTGGCTCTCCTTCAGACTGGGACCACTATAGCAAGAGTCATATTTTTAGAGAATAATTTCACTGCTATCAACAAACTTTAAGGAAGTACTGAAATGAAAATGTCCACTCTCTGCTTGATTCTTTACTTGGAATCCAAGGAATCCCCAATGCACACGGAGCATTTGGATATGCTAGTAAGTATCCTTTAAGCCTGGTATGACCAGACATGCATTTTGATCCAGAAGAGAATAGTATAAAACCTATCTGAACTTCCTTATTTTGATATAGGTTCATAGGTTGGTACTAGGCTATTGGCTCTAGGGCCTATACAAACCTAGCCATAACAATTCCCTGGCTATTTTGTCCCACACTATTTACTTCCCTGAACCCCTGTCTAGCAGGGCAACTGACGTGATCCCTGGGGTGAATTTCCTTTCTCCCATCCAGTCATCAAGGTTCCTTTTGAAGAAGGCCAAAGAGGTGCTCTGCTTGACATGTATGGGCAGTCTATTCCAGAGTCTGAGGATTCTCTGGGTCAGGAACCTGTCCCTCCAGCATGTTTTGTTTATTGTGATGACATGGTTTAGATCCCTGGAGCATGTGGCTCTGAGGGATTGGGATTTCTTTAACTGTAGCATGTCCAACAGCTCTGGGTTTGACATGGCCTTGTATGTTAAGCAGAGATCGCCTCGGAGTAGACGATATGCGACAGAGTATAGCTGGAGTTTTTTAAGGCAGTCAGCATAGGGCATCTCTTTAGGCCTGTGATTCTTTTAGTGAGGTATTTCTGTGGCCTTTCCAGTTGTTGCAGACATCTTGAGAGGTACATACCAAATGGGGCATTGTATTCTATAATGGGTCTAATGAGGGATGAGTACAGTGGGACAATGACCTCCTTTTTTCTGGATGAAAAGCCCTTAGTGATGAGGTATGCCACATAGAAGGATTTCCTGACTGTTATGGCGATGTGGTTATTGAAGGTGAGACCACTGTCCACCTGTGTCCCTAAGTCTCTTATCACACTTTCGGTGTTTAGTGTACTGCCACCTGTGTGGTAATTCACGGGTACATGTTTTTTCCCAGAGGGGATAACTATACATTTCTTGGCATTGAGCTTGAGCCCATGGCTCTGGCACTAAGCATCTGTTTCTGTAAGGTTGTTGAGATCAGATAAATCTACCATTTTTTTCCACTGATCTCCTTTCCCGTGTATGCAAAAGAATCTGAAATACTAAGAAATAGCCTTATAAGGTAAGAATGCCCTTTTTGTTCTTTTTTTTTTCCTCAAGCTGTTTTAGAGAAAATGCCTTGTTGTGATCATTAAATCTTAGTAACACCTCCAGGTATTTCTTTAGGATCATATAGTCTACAATTTTCTCTAGGATCACCCTATTGATACTGCCAGACATCATACTCTGTATGTTTGTGCAGACACTAATAACTGCAGGATCTTGTTATGTAGAGGCTGTTGAGACATTTCAGCTTTAAAGTTTATGTGATGGGCAACAAAGCTGACAATGATACTTGACTCTATCTAGGACAGGAATGGAGATAGTAATAATGATTATATGCATAAATATACAAATGTCATATCATAGTTGTCTAAGTATCTCAACAACCAGGCAACATGGAAAGAATTTGCTTAAGCTCAAATGAAAACTCACAACAGATTAACAAAGCTACTGGTGATTGTGTGTAGACTAATCATTATCAATGTAGCTTAACCTTTTACAAAACATTACAAAACTTAACATTAACTGGTTTATTGTAACAAACTTCATCTTAAGACTTTGAATCTAATGAATAATTCCACAGTGAATATATGTTTGTTCCTAACAGTTCTGCTATTTATACTTCTACAATAACAATTTTGTTTGGAAAAATAATAACTCTTATTTATAATAGGAGTTTATAAGTTGATTTGCCAAAAGGCTCAGAATTCAGTGACTGGAAATTAGAAGATATCTTTCCAGATGTCTCTGGAGACAATGAAATAAGAAGAGACTTGGATAGCTTTGGGATAGGTTGTGCTACATAGATTGACAAAACCTCTATTATATATAAACTCTTAAATGCCTCTCAGCCACAAAGCTGTTGAGATGTGTAGAGAGGTAATAATTTTGCCACCAACCCAGGTGACCTTTCATACAGAATGCAAAATTTAGGACATGGGGCGTCTACGCATAGTAGGAATTCACTGCTACAAGAAAAAATCTAGACCTAAGGAGTTGTATACAAATGTTTCCTTTTCCTGACTGAAGGGGCTTCATGAAATAAAACTGACCATCAACATGTTGCCACTATTAAAAACAGACACACTACCCATTCTATAAGGTATCACCTCAGACAACTGACACATGAACAGATTAACTGTTTTAAATATCTCTTTTTATAATAGAAAAGTTTTTAAACTCTCCAAATGAATGAGAAGAATCTGTAAAGACATGAATTTTTTTAAAGTTTCTTTTGCTTTACCTACATGGTGTGAGTGGGGCAAGAGGGGCATCTGGAAGGGGTGCAGGCAGTCAGAGAGCATGGTCAGTGCCAGCTGGTTCCTGAGCTGTAGCAGTAACATTTAAGCAGCTGTGTTCATGACTGTGGCTACTTAAATGACATTTAGTATTATTTCTAATGAACTATAGCAAGGAGCTGTTTGCTACATTTCCAGAAAGCTTCTTGCAACAGTTTCAGGCTCCTATCAAACTGTAAGAAGGAGCTATCAGGAAGATTGTACGATATACTGAATGACATTTTGTCCTGTTAGCCTGTGGTGGACCATTTTACTCTGGCCTGAAAGGTACAAGATAGGGGCTTTGCTCAGGCCACCAAACAACCTCACAACAGCTAGAAGACCTCCAGCCTTACAAACTGCATTCGTAGAATAAGGCTGCTCCTTAAGCAAAGCAGGTCACATGATTGTCATCACACTAGTATTAATAAACTTGAAAGAGAAGAAAGTAATTGATGAGTATACAGCTTCAGAAATGAAGTAGATACAGTTTCAGCAATTTAAGCATCATGGAATTATTAGAACTTAAACCATACACATCAGCTACTGAAATAAGCAAATTAATAATGACATTTCTAGTTAATCATAAATATCAGTAGGTTGGAAATACTAACAAATAGGTAAAAATATGCAATTTCTTTGCATACATGTTGTATGCCATAGAACCTTTATTTGAGGGACTAGAAATATCTGACATCTGTTTGTAGAAAAATCTAACACAACTGCATCACGTTTAGCAGCAGCAATACCTACCTGTATTAAATTAAGGGACAGTAATATGAATTACTGTGTGAAGTCTTGACGCCAACTGTAAATTATTTCTAATCCCTCATGACCTTTAGGAATTACATCTACTTGCATAAAACTATTTGTAATATAGGTTTGGGTTTTCATGCAAAGGGAATCACTGAAACTTAGGAGCTACAAATAACCACAGTCTGAAACAACTTATAAAACTTGCCTTTCCTATGATATTGTGACAAAACTACAGAAATGAAAGCAGTTACTTCAAAGAACCCCCCCCCCCCCGAACACAGTTGTAATTTAAAACAGCTTTTGAAAAAATAAATTCTATTCCAATTCATTGCTCAGACAAAACATACATAATGGAATCTCCAGAGACTTTTTTGCCACCAGTTTTAACTTTTTTAAGTTTACCTAGTTCTGGAGTAGTTTAAAGCAATTGCATACAATTCAACATAGGACACTCAATAATAAATGCAATAAGTCTTGCTTTTTCAAATGTTAAACCAAAAAAAGTAAAAGAAACAGAAAATTATTTTGAAATTCCAGATAGTATGCGTAAGATGAAGGTGTTTCACAAGTACAGCATCACATATGAAATATTGAAATACATGAGAACTTCCACAAAAAATGTGTTAAACTTTTAACAAGCATGGTAAACACAGTATGCTTTCCTAACATGTATTATAGAAACAGGAGAGTGAAACTGCCAGATATGATAAAACACATTGGAAATAATGGTTTAACTCTGCCTACTATAGGGAACATAAGACCATAAGAAAATATCTTTCAGACCCAGACACTGGTTCAGATTCCAAAAGAAAGTTGTGGACAGTGTAGTGGAGCAAAGGAAGACATAGTAACATCAAGGGCAAGTAATAATTTATTCAGTGTAGGATAACTGCAGGTTCTGCATATGCATGCTGGATTCCAAAATACAATGGGTGCACCCAACAACAATAAAATGCAACAAAGTGGCACACCAACAATTTTATGAACACAGTCAGCAGAGGCCATATATGCTGATAATTTCCTCAAATGAACTGATACAAATGTATCCACAGCCCTGCAGATTCTGCAGTACATTTATAAAAAAAAATACATGCTGTTAATGCACAACAGCAGGCCAGGGTTCTACAACCTGTACTAGAGGATGATCTGCAAAAACATCCCAGAAGGCAGCCATCAAGGTGTTCACAAGGCCTCAGTAAATCCAGTTCTCAGACCACAAAATCATAAATAGAAACAGATTAGACAGACAGCTGGTGCCATAGCTGTCATCCTCATAGAGCAAGAAGTCTGGACAAAGTGAAAAATAATGGGGGAACAAAGGACCGAAAATAGACACCAATTTTAAATATTATTCTTTTAAATTTAAAAAGTTGCTAGAATAACAAGGTCTGTCTTAGTTTGTACATTCCTGAAGAATATCAAGTCTGAAACTGAAATGTATCTCATTATTTAGTGACTTCATTCCTCAATTATTTTCCAGAAAAACAAAAATTTTATGAGGAACAAACCAAAACTATGAGGCAAAAATCTGGACATTCTGCAAAATCTGGACAGTTGACAGGTATGGCTGGTGCAGGCTCTGTACAAGATGTGTGCATCTCACGTCTTCACATAGTCGATAGAAACAAAATTGTGTATGAGTCTGGGTGCAATGACCTCTGAGACATTTCAGAGGCATACAGGTGATGCTGTAGGTATGTCCCAGACAGCCGCTCATCACATACTAGGATATTTCATGGTAGTAATGTTCAGGAAAGTAGATGAATTTGTCCATTTCCCAACAACAGGAATGTAGCACAGGACTGCCATGGAACAGCTCTATGCTGTCTCCAATTTTCCCTCTGTCCCTGATGCAATTGACTGAACCCACATTCTAGTCTTCAGACAATGCTGAATGATACATTAATAGAAAGGGGTACTATTCATTCAATTGTTAGGTAGTGTACTCTGCAGATAGCCTCATTATCAGTATTGTGGCAACACACCATGGTGTTGTGCATGATGTTGCAATATAGAGGGGAAGCAAGCTAAGGGCTGCTTTCCAGCAAGGTGGCTTTCGGGGGGGGGGGGTTCTACTTGGTAAGTACAAGGCCACAGCTATTATGTAACCTGATTCAAGACCTGTCAGCTGTAAGCAAGGTGACAACATGTGTGTTCTTCTGCAAAAAAAAATTGACTGCAGTTGTCCACTGCAGCCTTGGCTCATAACAGCATGCAATACCCCACCTACACCTGCTGAGGCTGCATACAACAAAGCACACACCACAACATGAAACACTGTTGAGTGGGTGTTCAGTTGCTGAAATCAAGAATCAGATGTCTGGAGATATCCAGGGCTGCTCTACACAAATGGTCACTGTGTGCCATGCTGCATAACAAGTTAAGAATGAAACATGGTGGCCAGCCCTAAGTGTGGGTGGCATACCCAGGAACCCCAGAGGTCTGATATGGAGCTATCAGAGCTGTCATAGTATGATCAGGTGGACACAATGGCAATAACAACCAGGCATGGATGACTTAGGCTGGGGCCATATATAGTAGCTCAGGTGATATGGCAGCATCTAGCTCAAAATTTTGGGTCATGACAAGCCACACATAAACAAGTACACAAATAATCCAGTGATATTCACACAGTGTTGCCCCATTACAGCAACACAGCAGGCAACTATTGGAAAAAGACCAGTAGTTGTCCAGACGGAACATCATACATACCATAACAACAATATATTCTGCAAAAGATGATACACATATGTGCATGAAAGAAATCAATACATCTGGATAGCTACAGAGCAACAGTCACCGTAATAACACTTAGATGCAGTGCACATATCATAGGAATTTGTAACAACATAGGACACTTGGCTATACAGCAGGCAGTAGCTGCAATACTAACAATAGGATAAGGTGAGTCAACAAACCCACACAAGTATTATGGGACATGCTTGTTTTAGCCTGTAACACATAAGGCAATGTTATAATGCAGAGGAGGGTGCAACAACATGAGTCATTCAATGCACAAGTATGTGCAGTACAACAAAGCATCAAAGACAAATATGATAGAGCAGCAGTGGAATACTCAGCAGTGTAGTGGGTAAATCATCATATGTATAGGTGTGTGTGTGCGCACGCGCGCACGCGTGTGTGTGGTGTGTGTGTATGTGTGTGTGTGTGTGTGTGTGTGTGTGTGTGTGTGTGTGTGTGTGTGAGTGCGTGTGTGTGCGTGTGTGCGTGTGTGTGTGTGTGTGTGTGTGTGTGTGTGTGTGTGTGTGTGTGTGTGTGTGTGTAAGCAGGTATGTATGGAAAGACATGTGTGAGTATTACATTACATCAAGACTATAACAGAGGTGAGAAGGAGTCTGAATGGAGAGGGGGTCGAAATGGAGAGATGATAAGTCAGCAAGCAAAGGAGAGTAGTATTGCTGAAACTGAATTCATCCTCAAGTCTTGGTGAGTACCATCACGAGGTGGACCCTGTTTTTCACAAAATCTCACCAAGATGACACTGATATATAGAATGTATTTATACAGCATATATCATGGACTGAAGTAAATCAAAAATGAAAAAAAGATAGCTGGGTGCACAAGACCCAGGATAAAAAAGTGTCCAATCATGGTAGGCTCACTGGTGCCAGGACTGGAAAAATGACAGTGTGGAATCCTCAAAATACGGAAACAATCCTACAATGGGGCAAGACCAGGCTCAGGGGGTGTATACCCCCCTCCCATTGTAGAAGGAAGTAGCAGTCCACAAAAATCACAAAAACTGATAGGCCAAAAAAGAGCCATAAAGATGATAGACTGGACTATTGAGGATAAGAAAGAAATTATGTATTATTACTATTATGCAAAAAATCTAGAATTTCCAAACATAAAATATGCAAAAAGGTTGAGAGAAATTAGAGGAAAGAAAAATACTTCCACAAGAAAAACTGCCAGAAGCCTTAAATAAAAAGTTATGTTCATTAACACAACAGATTTGTGAAAAACAGTATATAGACCAAGAAACTTTGATCTGTTTGGAAAAAGAAGCATCTGAGGAAGTGCGAAAATCTAAACAAACAAAACCTAGAGTATTTTGAAAAGTATAAAAAAGAAATATGAACATGGGAAAGAAAGAGAGATTTGATATGGTACAATACTTATGCAAAGGTGAAAACAAATTAATCAATATAAAGAAGGCATCCCCAAAGATGTTCGAAGAGAAATACAGGCAAAGGCATCCTGATATGGAAAATTTCACAATAAAAAAAATAATATCACAAAGAGGGAATGTAGAAAAGAAGATTAGTAAAGTAGAAGTTAAAAAATAGAAGTTGAAGTTATGGAATGCCTGCAAAATAAAGGATTTGGTGAAGAAGGTCTAACACAGATCACATCACAGCATGATGGAACGAGTCCCCAAAGTAAGGCTAAACAGGAAGATCGTGAGACATCTGAAGAAGAAATGTGGACATGAGAAAGGAAAAGAGATTTAATATGGTGTAATGTCTACGCAAAGGAGAAAGCAAAGCTAATCACTACAAAAAGACCAGCACCAAAGATATTTGAAGAGAAATACAGGCAAAGGAATCCAGATATGAAAAACTTTACAATACAAAAATAAGAAAACAAAGATGAAAATTATAAAAGGAGATTAGTAATGGAGAAGTTAAAGAAATAGAAACAGGTTATGGAGTACCTGTGAAGTGAAGGATTCAGTGTAGAAAATCTAATTCAGAAAGCACCACAACATGATAGAGAAATGGACATCCAAATTAAGGAAAAACCAGTGTGGAATGGGTAGCAATTGATCAGGTGCCATATAGAAATATTTTGGAGCCTTCCACAGGAAACCAGTATAAATGTTCACTTGAAGCTGGATAGTAAGGGATGGAACAGGAAACTGTGGAACCTCTGATGCAGTCAGTGTTGAGGAATGATAAGCCAGTGAGTTCCCATATGACAGAGCAATGGATGGCACAGGATAAAATTGAAGAGAAGATGCCATAGGAAGATACTACAGAACTTTCTATAGAGTGCCCGCAGGAAACAGAAAAAAAATGTGTCTCAGTGTAGAATAAAGTGAGTTAAGAGAAGATTTGCTTGATTTAATAGAGATAGACATATTAAGATCAATTAAAGAAATAGACTGCAGAAGGTCAACAAAACCCAGAAAGTCAGAAGTTTGATAAAACAAATGAACACAGTAATTAGGACTGTCCATAGAGATCCATGTGATACAACAGAAGTAAACAGGATATATTACTGTGCAGCTAAATTAATAACTTATAAAGTTCTACCACAAGAACACATGGTTGTGAGGAAAAGGAAGGGGAGAAATTGAATACCATCATGGAAGTACTAAATAGAGAAAACTATATAAAGCAATTAAAACAAGAAGTGTCACTGTTAGAAGAGTACAGAAGAGGGAACAAATGAACAAAAATACTTGGAAAGATAGATGTGGTAAAAGCAATGCACAGTATCAGAACAGATCAGGATGTATCATGCACTATCGCAAATAACAAACTAAAAATATCAGCACATGCGGAAAAACTTTGAAGATGCACAGATAAATATAAAGGAAAAGTACAAAATAAGCAATTTATTGATGACCCAAAAAAGTTTTATAGAGAATTAGGAAACAAGGTAAATGGATTTGAAAGACTACCTAAAAAAAAGAAGAAATAAGATATATTTTGGTGAAGTATTTATGAAGATCCTGTGGAACATAGCAAAGATTCTAAATGGATAGAAGAAGTAAAAGAAAGAATACAAAGTTTAAAGGTACAGGATATGAAATGGGATAAAGTAACAGCCAGAGAGATTGAAATAAAGTTGAGAAAAGATTCTAATTGGAAAACCCCAGGCCCAGATGCAATACCTAACTTCTGGCTAAAAGTATTAACATCTTTGCAAGAAGATTTAGCCAAGAAAGAACTATTTATATGCACATCCTGAACAGATACCAGCCTGGCTAACAACAGGAAAAACAATACTCCTACTTAAGAGTGAACCTGCAAATTACCTAAAAATTATATACCAGTAACTTGCCTTTCAGCAACGTATAAACTATACACTGGAATTGATGTTGACAGAGTTTATAGTCATTTAGAAGAAAACTCAGTTATGGCAGTAGAACAAAAAGGCAATAAAAGAAAGTCATATGGAACAAAGGATCATTTGTTGTTAAACAAAGTCATAGTGGAGAACTGTAAAAAGGGGAAGAATCTAAGTATGGCATGGATTGACTACAAAAAAGCATTTGATGGTATCCCACATTCATGGATAAAAGAGTGCGTGTATAAGATACACCCTACACTGATTACAGTGACCATGAAACAGTGGCAGACCACTTTGCAAATAAGCCATGATAAAGGACAACTTATTATCCCAGGGATAAAAATTCAAATGGGGATATTCCAGGGTGACTCTCTGTCACCCTCTGCTATTCTGTCTTGCCCTTAACCCATTAAACTGTCTACTTAACAGCTTAGGCCATGGCTATAATTTGGCTCCAAGAAAACAACAGTATAAAGACTTCCCATCTTCTCTTTGTCAATGATTTAAAACTATAGCTCATCAGATGAGGAACTGAAAGCACAACAGCAAGTTGACAAAACTTTTTCAGATGATATAAGAATGTCATTTGGTCTTGATAAATGTGCAAATGTGCAAAAGCAACATTTAAAACAGGAAAACTGCAGCACCAAGAAAACATCAGTTCGGGATAAGAATGTGATATAAAAGAACTTGAGCAAGAGTATAAATACTTGGGAACTGAAGAAGGATCAGCAATAAAACATGAACAAATGCGAATAAAAGTTAGTAAGGACTACTTTAGAAGACTTAAATTAATCCTGAAAACAGTGTTGTCATCAAGGAACAAAATCCAAGCTATAAATGAATTTGTTCTTCCTGTCCTAACTTACAGTTTTGGAGTGATTGACTGGCCCCAAAATGTGTTGGATAGATTAGACAGGAAAACAAGAAGGATGCTTCATGCTAACCAAATGATTTATAAAAATCAGTGCATACCAAGATTATATTCCCCGGTCTGAAGGGGGGATGGGCCTCCTTGAAATTGATTACACAAATGTCAAATAAATAAATAATTTACACGTATAGATCTGCAGTCGTGGGACTGCACATATATCTGCTGATCTCACAAGTCCCAAACTTAGTGAAAGTTTTGAAAAATAAGGAGAATAAATCTAAGATGACTTCTCTGCTTAACCTAGCAGAAGCATATCGGCGTCAAGCAGGAATGGAAATCAAACCAGAAGTAGATAAAAATAAGGCAGCAAGTGAATGTGCCAAAAACAAAAGAAAGACTATAAGGTGAAGGACCAGATGAGAAGGCAAGAAATGTGGAAAATACATAAATATAGTTGCAAGTATAGAAAACTGCTGGAAGAACCTCATGTTGATCAGGATCGAACATAGGAATGGTTAAGGAGAGGCAAATTCAAACCAAGAAATGAAAGGTTAATACTGGCAGCCCAAGACAGAGGGCTACATACATGTTGGTTTACAAAGTCCAGTGAACATATAGAAGAAACAGACAAATGTAGGTTTTGTAAAACAGAATTGGAAACAGTCTCACACAGAAGGACTGTATACTGAAAAGCATAATAACGTAGCAAGACTATTGCACTGGGGATTGTGCAACATTATGGTACTGAAGTGCCTGAAAAACACTGGAAACATGAGCCATAAACCATTATAGAAAATGATGAAGTCTACATCACATGGGATCACCCATTACCAACAGTTCAAAAGATAGATGCCAGAAAATTGGATATAGTGGTCCATTGATCATTGAAATCGCCACACCCAAACTACAGTGTATTGCGTACAGAGAGACACAAAGTCATAAAATATCAGGATTTGCAGGCAGAAATGAGAGCAATGTGGAAGAAAGATACCCAGGCAGCTTCAATAGTAGTAAGAGCAATGGGTCTTATAGAAAAGAATCTACAGTCATATTTAGATGTTACCTGTAACCCCATACAAATTGCAGAAGGAGTAATTACTGGACACATTGCGGGTGCTGTGAAGAGCACTTCTGGCTGACATCAAAGACTAAAACAATACTAATTTCATGAACTTTAATCATACTTTGACTTAGGAATGGGGTCCATTCCTGTCATGGTATTGTAAACCCAAAAGATTTGGAGAAATTAAAAAAGTGAGAAGGGAAATTATAGGTGCACGTAGTGTTGAGGTGGAGGCAGTTGCAGTACTATAAGAAAGTGCCACATGTAAGACTGATATGTCAAATGAAGTTTACCTTTGTATGCAGTAATGGCAGACAATAATGGAATGTTGAATGTAAAAAAATCATTGCTTTAGCTGTGAGGTTGTATGCTGATGAGTTGAATACATTGTTGACATATGTCAACTAGGAAGAGCTGGTCAAATAGAAGAATTATTTAACATCAAGTTTTTTTTCACATATTGTACTTACTTGACTGCCTGCACTTTTAAAAAGTAATTTTTTTGTTTAAATAATTTTGTAACTGTTATAGGCTACACACTAAAGCGTGATAGCCTTTTCTGGTCGTTTGTAGTCGTTTAAACCTGTTTTAAATGTATTTTTTACTGTTTTTGCCTTATCTTTTTGAAAAAAACAACAACAAAAAATTCCTTTTTTCCCGCCTTTCTAAGCTAGTATAGTCCAGTTTTCAGGCTAGTGCTGAATTCAGGGCTGTGTTACAAGTTTCTGAGTTGCCCATACCTTACTTGGATAGAAGGAAGTTTCTCTGTTCACCTGTGAGAGAGGGGAGCTTTGAGCAGCCTATCTGTCCCTGGAGGAGTGGTTCCAACCAAGAAGTTAGTAGTTTATTGGCCATTTTGGGCTAATTTCTCTCTCTTTCATTTCCCTACTATAAAAACTGAGTTTGCACAGTTTTGTGCACCGGGCAGTGCCAGTTAGCTAGGGTTAAATTATTCCAGGCTCCACTAAGTCTCCTCTTCAGTTTTTCCCTTGAAACTAGCCTAACTCTCAACCTAAGCACTCAAACAGCATCTTACAGCCCAGCACTTGCGCAGACCTAATAGCAAGCACTAATATACCCTGACACTGATTGCCCAGCAGGGCAAGGCTCTTTATTCACCCCTCACCAACCAAGTGACTATGCAGCTCACCCTACTACTCAGGCATGACCAAAGAGCAATTTCAGGTGTACTCTCCAGTCAAGCTGGTGAATCTGGGTATCCTGAGGCAATGTTACAACTGCCTCATGTACATAGACAACCCTCTCCTCCTACCACAAAACACTAACACATGCGAGAGATGCAATTATACAGCCAGACTGGAGGCTAAGCTGTCTCCACCCAAGACTAGAACAGAGTCAAGAGGAGAAGGTTAACACTTGCACCACACCTCCAGCCAAACATAGACCTACTAAACCAGCACTAGAAAAAAATACACATAAATACACAAAATCTTATTCGTAGGCTCTAAATAAAAACCTGCAAAAGCATCAGAGACCTCCAAAGCAGACACCCAAACAACCTGCACCTCCCATCACAAACCAGACAACACAGAAAACACAAAATCAGTGTGCCGCACAATCACAGCCCTTAAGGCAAAATAACATACCTAACACACTAGCAATAGGTGACTCTATAGTCAGGCACACTGAAGTCCCACTCACTAGGGTGGGCAAGCAGAAGGTTACTGTTAGCTGCCTGTCAGAAGCCAGAATCCACCACATAACACAAGCACTCAGGTCACTACAGAACAAATACAAATATGACTCTGTCATTGTACATGTTGGTGTGAATGACCTAAGACATACCTCCCTGGACTACATGAAAAGAGACATAGAAGAGCTCTCTGATCATGTAGCCCAGTCTGGTATGACCCTGACCCTGAGTAGCATCCTGCCCTCACCAAGAATGATACCTCAGTATAAAGAAAAAATTATCAATTTCAACAATTGGCTAAGCTTCTGGTGTCATTCAAAGGGGATCCAGTGTCTGTCAGCCTGGGACAACATGCTCGACAAGCAACGTTGCTTCACAAGAGACGGCTTGCACCTGTCAGCCCTAGGCTTTCAAATACTGGCCAAGGCTCTTGCTGCCCCCATAGTGCCTTTTTTAGGCAAGGTTCAAAAGTCAAACCCGCCTCAGTAAACAGCACAATTAATAAAAAACTGAGGGTTATGCTACTCAACGCCAGGAGGTTAAATCTCAAAATGCACACGCTCGAAGCACTCCTCAGTATGGAGAACATCGACATCTGTGCAGTAACTGAAACCTGGTTCAAGGCTCCAGAGAGCACCCCAGCACTACTGGGCTAAAACTCTTACCACATGTTTCGGCCACAGAACACGGACCGAAACACAAAAGGAGGAGGTGTATCCATATTCATCAAGGATACCTACACCTCCAGGTTAGTGGTGCAGCATGTTACCTCTGACATCATCCATGTGCAACTAACATCGGGCAAATTTGCAATGCAAATTGTGACCTGCTACAGATCACCCTCCATGACCCAGGACCACCACCCCACCTTTCTGGAGACACTGGAAAACATGAAGGTCCTACTGAACACCCTGATATTGGGCAATTTCAATTACCCTACCATTAACTGGGAAAACTACTCAAGTACAAACTCCCAGGCCCAGCGCTTCCTAGAATTCATCAACTCATATGCACTGGATCAGCTGGTAAACTCCCCTACCAGAGGTGAAAACATATTGGACCTGGTCATCACAAACATGGGCTACAGGTGTTCCACACCAGAGGTCAACCCGTCACTGATTAGATCAGACCATAAACTAATCACTCTGGATATCCATACCCCACCACCACCCCCAACTAAGGAAAGCACAGTAAAAAACTTTTCTAAAGCAAGCTTCTCCTTACCTACGACAGAGGCAGTAAGTTTCACAGCCCCCATGCTAAAGGATAACACTGTCCAAGATGCAGAAACCTTTACAAATGCACTCTATGAGCACCTACAAGGATGCATGGATCATGCCATCCCTAGCAAAACCAAGACTCACTCCTCTAAGAGAAGGAAACCAGTCTGGTGGACCCCTGCCATAAACAGGCTATACAACAGAAGGAGAAAACTAGTTCAGGAAAAAGCAAATCCCAAGAAAGAAAGACATCCCTGATCAGTATCAGTAAGAAACCAAGGTCCCTCATAAAATCATCCAAAGCTAACTTCAAAAGAAAAATAGCCAAGGATTCAAAAGATAACCACAAAGCCTTCTTTAGCTATGTTAAGAATCTAAGTGGCAACTCACAGATATGCACTGAACTAGTGCAAAATAGCACAAAATATACTGAACCTACTGATATTGCCAACATCCTGGCAGATAGATTCAGTGCAAACTTCACCCCCCACCCCCAAAAGGGCCAAAACAATACTGGAAAAGTGTAGTGTCCCAGAAATCACAGACGCACAGGTGAAACTAGCCCTTTCAAAAGCCAAAAACACAGGGTCAGTGGGGCCAGATGGTGTCCCAGGCTGCGTCTTGCATGAACTACAGAACGAACTAAACCTCCACCTAAACACGCTGTTCAACCTCAGCCGCTCCACAGGCTACGTGCCCATAGAATGGCACACAGCAACAGTTATTCCACTCCACAAAGGAGGGGCCATAACTGACCCTGGTAACTATCCCCCCATAAGCCTGACTAGCCTGGTCTGCAAAGCTATGGAATGCATCATCATGGAACTCATTAACAAAGACATTGGGAACCTCCAAACACTTGACCCATCCCAGTTCGGCTTTCTTAAGGGCAGATCATGCCTACTAAACCTGGTTGACTTCTTTGAGACAGTCACCAAGGCCATAGATGAGGGAAAGGTTGTTCACACAGCCTACCTTGACCTCACCAAGGCTTTCGATACCATTCCCCGCTCGGGTATTACAGAAAAACTCACCAGCCTGAACATAAACCCCTACATCATGAGATGGGTTGCCAACTGGCTTACAGACAGAATTCACACAGTAATAATAATAGCGGGCTCCAGGTCCGACTCTAAACCAGTCACAAGTAGTATCCCACAAGGCTCGGTCCTGGGATCCCTACTGTTCAGCATATACTTCTCAGAAGTACAGGCAAACACATGAGGACTATGGCTAACAATGTTCACTGATGACTGCAAACTGGGAGCCATAATTGACTCTCCGGCTGACATGGACATCCTCCAAAAGGGCCTTACTGAGATGGACACCTGGTGTCAAAGTCATGTCCTCAAGCTAAATGCCAAAAAATGCATAGTCATTCCATTTGGGAAAACAAAACACCCATGAATTACCACATAGGTGGCAGCCCCCTTAATACAGAAGAGGTAATAAGAGATCTGGGGACCCAGGTAGATAATAATCTCTCCTTTGACAAACATATTGCCAAAGTAGTTAGGAAATCCTTCTATGTGGCCCATCTAATTACTAAAGGGTTCACATCTAGAAATAAAGAGGTTATAGTGCCCCTCTACTTGTCACTCATCAGACACATCATAGGGTACAATGCCCCATTTGGGATGTACCTCACAAGACACTTCCAACAGCTGGAGAGACCACAAAAGTACCTCACCAAGAGGATTACTGGGCTCAAACATATGTCCTATGCAGCCCATCTGAAAAAACTCTGGCTGTGCTTACTCAGAAGTGATTTCTTCCTGACTTACAAAGCCATGTCCAACTCAGAATTGATGGACATGCTCCACCTAAAGAAATCCAAGTCACTGCGAGCCACGCGCTCTAGTAAGCTAAACCTTGCCACAACAATAAACAGAACATGCTGGAGGGATAGATTCCTGTCACAGAGACTCCCCATGCTTTGGAACAAAATTCCAAACTACATTAGGCAGAGCCCCTCACTAACACTCTTCAAGAGAAACCTTGATGAGTGGATGGGTAACAGAAAATACACCCCTGGGATCACTTCATTGGCTCTGCTTGACAGAGGATCAGTTAATTAATCAATGGGGCAGCGAAAGCCAACACACTCTGGCTAGGCTTATAAATGCCCTCGGGCAGATAGCCTAGTACCTACCTATGAACCTATGAACCTAAGTTCCTCATTAAAGTTGTCAGTATATTACAGAACATAGAACACAGACATATATACACCATGACATAACATTTAGGCAGTCTATCATGTCTATCATGTCAGCTGCATGACTAGAAAAATGAATGTGTCATCAGACATGCCATAGAAGACTAACAAGTAGATTAGGCAGTGGTCAGCACATGTCATGTCATGAGTGTCACAGGGTCATGGTGAACACACAATGGGGTAACTGTCAGTGTTACACTAACCACACACTGATGGTTCACACCTTGGTCTTCACTGTCCCTGCCACATCCAGAAGCACTGTGCCCACTGTGCCCACTGATGAGCTGGATGTGGTAACATTTACACGTTGGGTCACAATGTGGGTATGAGCAGTAGTGTGAGGTGTATGTCAGGATCTGACTGCCAGGTTCTGAACATGGCAACCAACAGCAGGTGCAGGTGCACATTGCAGCACAGAAATTGATAGATAAGGGCCATTTGTGGTTTTGTGAGAGGGGGTCGTCTGCCTGTTCCCACTGGAGGTAATCTGCTCACAAGTGTCAGGGCACTTAAGATCTGGTATATACTATGACACTGCTCCAGCACCACCATAACAACATTTTCAACATAGCTTGCAACAGATACCACACTGTCATGCTGTGCAGCCAATGCTGCCATGACCTCCCCATGTCTGCACTCCCAACCCTCATGTAACATGGTCAGTAGCATGAGCAAGTGCATGCAAGTCATTGCCATGACATTGCTTTGAACATTCATGCACTTGTAAGAGCAGTCATACACCATCAGATACACTTCCACACACACACACATACATCGGCCATATGCTCACATGTCCTGTAGACAGTATCACTCCACTGTGGGGCAGAGTTACCACCACTTTCAGACTGACTTGGAGACAGCAACTCAATGTCATCATCATGACCAATATGTGATGCCTCAACATCATCAGACTGGCTGGCCACACTATCCCCCCTACAGCATTTACAAGAAGTCTTACTGGGTCTTCCCTCAGCTGAGGTTTGATGCCATTCATGACACTGTGTTGTCACTGTGAAAGAAATATAAACAGAGAAGACATGTTTGAATGTACTTTCATGACATTCATGTGTACTATGTTGTTCTGTATGAAAATGGTCTATAGACCACTATGTTTTGGGACACCCGTCTCTCTCCCTCCACCAGGACTACAATGTTCTTTGCAGAAACTATGGTGTGAGATAAGGAATATGGTCAGTTCATCTTGGGGAGGTATAGACAGCCCACCACCAGTGGCATTCCTCTCTCTCTCTCTCTCTCTCTCTCTCTCTTTCTCTCTCTTACATATATCAGTGGAGTCTGTTGGCTGCATGGAGGTTCTTGTCAGAACAGTGGCAATGGCAGGCATCATGAGATCAGGTGTGCCCACCCACAGAGCTGACAATGTTAGTGATATCTCTCCATACCTGTGTCCTCCATAATGTATAACCTGTCCTTCCTAATAGATTCCTGCCATGTTGTTGGAAGTCCTCTTGTATGATTTCATTCTCGCAATGGAAAAAAATCTTGTCTGCTTCTACCAGACATCTGGCAAAATAAACCATGTAGATATCAGGATGTATACATGTAGTACATGTATTTTTGGATTGTCAGCAAGATGGGATGGTTTAATATTCCACATATATATTTTACTGCAATGCAAAAGACAAAATGCCAATGTATTATATGTACAGCCATCACTTACAGATAATTATATTAAACAGACATGACAATCTAGAGGTACTGCATATGTGAGTAAAAAAGCATACATGTGCTACACACACTCCCCAGTCCACAGCATAGAATATATCATACATCCAGAGCAGAGTTTTGAACCAAGGTCAGGAGACTGTTCACAGTCTTTTACGATGTACATTACCACTGTACACCACCACTTCAGCAACAATGGCTGTGGATGTATTCAAGCCTACATTCATCTGTAGTGCCCAATATCCCTACCATGTCACCTGCACAGATTGGGCATATGGAACAGATGTCAATTTATATAGAACTGCAGTACTGTGTAATGTGTTGGGCATATATGATTAATATTTGACCC